>NC_085989.1:70000-117500 GCF_030014385.1 Trichomycterus rosablanca | reverse complement strand
TTTAGTTTATTTAATTTAGACTAAATAACCTTACGCCTGACTTCCCCCCCCTTCCTGAACCCTACTGACTTCTTCTGACCCCTTTCCAGGTGATCAGATCTCTTAAGGTGTGTTCATGTCGACTCTGTTTGGTATTGATTTGAATTAGAATTAGAAAGGTTAAGACTTTTGACAGAACCCTGATATAATTATTTACATTCACAGTACATACTGTCTAAGCAATTGAGGGTTATAAGGGCCTCGCTCAAGGGCCCAGCAGTGATAACCTGGCAGTGGTGGGGCTTGAACCAGTGACCCTTTGAATACTGGTCCAGTATCTCAACCACTAGGCTACAACTGTCCATATTATGTAGAAATTATGCATCAATCAGACACAATGAATCAGTCTAACTCATTCCATCAGGTCAGTGAAGCAAATGAGGGAGAAGTTCAGGCAACAATGAATAAAGAGCGCTAGGTAAAACTGGGAACAACACATCAGCTACTCAATCCACCAACGTGCCATGACACCATGTCAGGTCGATGCTTTTGTCGATGCAGTATGTACTTTATAAAATAAAGATGAATCTGACGCTGTTCTTGTGACTGCGCTGGTTTTTTGGGGTGTTGTAGGAGGGATGCAGGCTCTCGCTCAGCACCTGACTGGTTCCAGTACCCGTCTCATTCAGAACTGTCTCTGGACTCTAAGAAACCTGAGCGATGCCGCCACCAAACAAGTAGGTAAAAAAATAAACCAACAATAATAAATAAATAAAAGTTACTGAACTATAAACACACTCAGTAAAATCACGTTTCTTTTCATTAATTACACACAGATTATAAACACTCAGGTAAAGTACATGTGTTTAATAGCAGCACATATAAACAGGACATGGAACAGTGGTCTGTTTTCCAAGTATGAAACATAAATAACACTGACAATAATCAAAACCCAAACTGTCACCATATACTGAACGGCTGCTGGAACTTGAATGAAATGAAAACTGTTGCATGTTTTTGTAATGGCTGCAGCCAAACTAACCCTATTTATGACTCTAATCTGCACTAACTGCTACCTCTGATTAGTAGCTGATGGGTTCTAATCCCTGTATCACTCCTCTGTGTTCAGGAAGGACTGGACTCTCTGCTCGTGGTTCTGGTATCTCAGCTCGGATCGGACGACGTGAACGTACTGACGTGCGCTACAGGAATCCTCTCCAACCTCACCTGTAATAACGCTCTTAACAAATCACTGGTGGTGCAGCGGGGGGGCGTGGAGGCGCTCATCAACGCCTTATTGCGCACCACTGTGAATCAGGACGAGGCAGAGGTGACCGTGTGTGCTTCTGTGAATCAGGACGTAGCCGAGCCCGCCGTATGTGCTTTACGCCACCTGACCGGGCGCCACCCTCTCGCCCAGACCGCCCAAAACGAAGTCAGAATCCATTACGGAATCCCAGCCATCATCAAGCTACTGGGACAACCACAATACTGGCCCGTCGTCAAGGTGAGTATAATCATAAATCATAAACATGAGGGATCTTCAAAAAGTTTCCTCACTTTATTTTAACTCTATTTATTAAGAATTATAAAAACAAACTCCATCACTTTTCTACATCGTCCCTTCTGATGCATTTTTCCAGCGTCATACCAACTTTTTAATGCTCGTAGCCACTGATGCGCTGGTGCTTTTACATCATCATCACTCTTCTTCCCCTTAAAGCTTCTTTCAGCCTCCAAAAAGGTGGAAATCAGATGGAGCTAAATCCGGACTAGAAGCGTCTCTCAGACACGAGTGATTCCTCCTCCTCCACCCTCACCGAGCAGAACCACAATACACACGTGCTGTCCTGTATGAGCTGCTGAAATGATCTGTGGGAGATTTGATCACCTTCAGAACGAAGTCGAGCATGTTCTCCACAATCTCAGGCTTTTTCTTTATTTTGTCCCTCCTCTTTATGTTCATGTATTCGGTGGAACATCTCGTCTCCTCAGTAGAACCGTAATCAGGGTCAAACACGCCGTGCTGATGTTCACTGATGCAGAGACGCTTCGTTCAGCCTGGAGCTCTGAGACGTTCACTCAGAAATGATCACGTCTGTCAGGAACTAATTAATCAGATTTATAATGAAATAAAAACATTAAAGATTTATTTATTTAATTTAGGATTTAGATATTTTATGCTGGTTTTGTAGTTGTTGTGTTGAGTCTGATTGGTGGTGTGCTTGTGTCCTGCGCTTTGACTGGTTGTTCTGTTTTCTCACAGTTTGAGGTCAGATAAACGTGTCACTGTGGTACAATTACACTTGCAACACCCTAGTAACCACTTCATATAATACCAAGTAACACCTTATTAACCGCCTGAAACACCTGCTCTATCAATCTGAAGGTTAAGGGTTTGAATGCTGGTTTTGCCCTTAAGCAAGGCCCTTAACCCTATTGACTCTATTGACGCGTTATAATGGTTGATCATGTGCTTCGACCTTGGTAACACCAAAATAACCACCTGGGATAACATAGCAACCACTTAGCAACACCGTAGCAACTATCTGGGATACTATAGCAAGCACCCAACAACACCCTGACAACCACCTGGACTATCATAGCAATCACCCTGCAACATCAACCACACAAAAATACTCTAGCAACCACACGGAACTGTTTCAGCTGGACAATCAGGCTTTTCTATTGTTCAGTGTGTGCAGAGAGTGTATGTGTGTGTATGTGTATGTGTGTATAGTGTGTGTGTATGTGTGTGATTATAGTGTGTGTGTGTGTGTGTATGTGTATAGTGTGTGTGCAGAGTGTGTGTGTGTGTTTACAGTGTGTATAGTGTGTGTGAGTGTGTGTGTGTGTGTTTATAGTGTGTGTGCGTTTGTATGTGTGTGTGTGTAGTGTGTGTGTGTGTGTGTGTGTGTGTGTATGACCCCCTGCTCTAAAGCATCAGTGCACTGTAGCGTGACTCTCTTCACGTGGTGTCGTGTTCTTTATACTCGTGAGCACATTTACAATCGTTCAGTCCTGCAGTAAATCTTCACTCATCCGTCTGTGCAGATCAGACAGCAAGAAAACCATGGAATATTATTTACTGCAGAGATACATCGAAATAAATAAATACATAGAAATAAATAAATACATAGAAATAAATGTATGTTTAATTAATTATAAGTTGCTTGAAGGTTAAATCTACTTTTAGACCTGTGAAGAGAAGTGAACCTATACCCTCAGTATTAAATGATCGTGTTCAGTATGGTTTGATGTCGGTTCTCCTGCAGGCCACCATCGGTTTGATCCGTAACTTGGCGCTGTGTCCAGCCAATCAAGCACCGCTGAGGGAGGCGGGTGCAATTCCACGATTGGTCAATCTGCTGCTGAAAGCTCACCAAGATGCTCAGAGACTCACACAGCACACCTACCAGGTACCATCCTAAATCAAAACCATAACCCTACACCCTAAACCCTAACCCCTAACCAAACCCTAACCCTACCCCTACCAGGTACCATCCTAAATCAAAACCATAACCCTAACCCCTAACCCTAACCTATAACCTAACCCTACCCCTACCAGGTACCATCCTAACCCTAATACTACCATCCCATCACGAGACCACTAGTTATTGTTATTCCACTGTACCACACAGTTATATAATTGTAATGAACGTCGGTGTTTCTCTGTGTGCAGGATGGAGTGAGTATGGAGGAGATAGTGGAGGGCTGTACTGGAGCGTTACACATACTGGCACGAGATCCAGTCAACCGCACGGAGATCGCCAGCATGCAGACCATCCCACTGTTTGTACAGGTGTGTGTTACAGTGTGTGTGTTACAGTAACAGTGTGTTAGTTACAGTGTGTCAACCGTTACATTTACAGTGTGTTACAGTGTGTTGCAGTTACAGTGTGTTACAGTTTCCGTGTTACAGTTACAGTGTGTGTTACAGTTACAGTGTGTGTGTGTTACAGTTACAGTGTGTGTTACAGTTACAGTGTGTGTGTGTTACAGTTACAGTGTGTGTTACAGTTACAGTGTGTTGCCGTTTCAGTGTTACAGTGTGTGTTACAGTTACAGTGTATTACAGTTACAGTGTGTGTTACAGTGTGTGTTACAGTTACAGTGTGTGTGTTACAGTTACAGTGTGTGTGTTACAGTTACAGTGTGTGTTACAGTTACAGTGTGTGTGTTACAGTTACAGTGTGTGTTACAGTTACAGTGTGTTACAGTTACAGTGTGTTACAGTGTGTGTTACAGTTACAGTGTGTTACAGTTACAGTGTGTGTTACAGTGTGTTACAGTGTGTGTTATAGTTACAGTGTGTGTTACAGTGTGTGTTACAGTGTGTTACAGTTACAGTGTGTGTTACAGTGTGTTACAGTTACAGTGTGTTACAGTGTGTGTTACAGTTACAGTGTGTGTTACAGTTACAGTGTGTGTTACAGTGTGTTACAGTTACAGTGTGTTACAGTTACAGTGTGTTACAGTGTGTGTTAGTTACAGTGTGTTACAGTTACTGTGTGTTACAGTGTGTTACAGTTACAGTGTGTGTGTGATACAGTTACAGTGGGTGTGTTCGAAAAGCTAGTGTGCTGTCTACATAGACAGCATTTTACTTCATCCTGTGCGCGCTCCCGAGAAGGAGGCTGTTCGAAATCCTAGATTCCTTAAAATCCACACTTCTGAGGCATCTTATTATTTCAATGTTATTTTGGCTCAAGAACGAGTGAGCGTCCGACGCTGCCTTAGTGATCAAGGCAATCCCAGAATTCATTGCGGGTCGGGTGCTCTTCTGTCACAGAAAAATAAACATGGCTGACGGGGCTGAGTTATTTTCAAAGGTAAATAAAATATTACTGATTTTTAACTTGTATAAACTTGTACCGAGTGTTTTTATTTGCAAGTTTGGGCTTGTCAGGAAATTTAACCGTTATCGGTACATGAAGGAAGATGCTATATTGACGTTAGCGTGCTGTGCTACCTCAATCCATTGGTTTTAATGGCTAAATGCTAAACGCGAAATGCTAAACCCGATGGAATCGCTATCTAAGAAGTGCGTTCGAATAACCTGCCTTTTAAGTCACTGACTTATTAGAATCCTCTCTACTGAGGCAGCTGCCTGTGTAGACAGTAAGACAGCAAGGCAGCTCACTAGGTTTTCGAACACACCCAGTGTGTTAGTTACAGTGTGTGTTTTCAAAATGTGTTATCACAAACTACCGTGAAAGCTGTGTGTGTGTGTGTGTGTGTGTGTGTGTGTGTGTGTGTGTAGTTGTTGTACTGGTGTGTAGACAGTGTGAAGCGAGTATCCGCCGGGGTTCTGTGTGAACTGGCTCTGGATAAACGCTCGGCTGAACTGATCGATGCTGAAGGAGCTTCTGCACCGTTAATGGAACTACTGCACTCAACCAACGAGGGTATCGGTGAGTGTTACACACACACACACACACACACACACACACACACACACTGCTGCACTCAACCAACGAGGGTATCGGTGAGTGTTACACACACACACACACACACACACACACACACTGCTGAACAGGGGCCGATGCTAACGCGGTGTGTTCTCCCGTTAGCCACGTACGCGGCGGCAGTGCTGTTCAGGATCTCGGAGGATAAAAACTCTGACTACAGGAAGCGAGTCTCTGTGGAACTCACACACTCGCTCTTCAAACACGACGCTCACGGCTGGGACGTGGTGAGATACACACACCTCATATTAGAGATCAATTATGAGCTGTCATGCTACACATGAGTACACTACAGTCAGTGATTGTATTCCCTCAGGTGCACTGTGCCGTTCCCCTCGATCACACCTACCTGCAGGACGGTAAGCTCTCTGATAAATAAAGACCCCCTGTGTTGTGTGTTTTATTTAAAAGTCTGTTGTTGTGTGTCGGTAGAGGGCGTGTACTCCCCCTACAGTTACCCCGACCTCCCCATGGAGGCGCTCTCTCTGGATCCAGACGTCCCTGAGCCCTACGTGTCAGAGGTGACCTTCGACCCCCGACTGATTTACCCAGAACCACTCTAACACCGTCTTGACGCAGGTTCGTCTGATACACACACACACACACACACACACACTCTCTGCGTACAGAACTGTTTAGATTTTTTTTTAAATGAAGGTACATAATATATGACTAAAAGTTTGTGAACCCCATGACATCCAGACCCCTCATCCTGCACCACTGGCTGCATAGCGCCTTTATTTATCATTTATACGTCTACACGTGTTCAGTACAATAAAATTCTTTCTTCACATATCCCAGCTCGTTTGGAAGTTGGGGTCAGAGCGCAGGGTCAGCCACCGTACGGCGCCCATGGAGCAGATAGGGTTAAGGGCCTTGCTCAAGGGCCCAACAGTGGCTGCATGGCAGAGCTGAGATTCGAACTCTTAACCTTTGGATTGATAGCCCAAAGCTCCACCAACTAGGCTACCACTGTCCCAAGTTAGTGTTCATCCCCTGTGATGCCAGCCCTCAGTCCTCAGTCTTGACTTGATTTTAGAAGATGACTGCAGGGATTCAGCCCCAGGAGCAGTGAAGTCTTTAGTAATGTGAAAGATTGTGTTGAGGTTCACAGTCAGCATTCCAAGTCATTATTGTTGGACAGGGTTGGGGTCAGGACTTACCAAGCTGTTTTCTCTAAAGCTCCCTTTGTACAAAACAGGCGAGGGCCTTCCCCATACTGATACCACAAGAATCAGGCTCTAGACCTATACTAGAACCTTTTAAACCCAAACCGGTGAATGAGACTGTAAGAGAGGGACGGTTGAGAGTTTAAATCCCAGCTCTACCATGCAGCCACTTTTGGGCCCTTGAGCAAGGCCCTTAACCCTCTCGGCTCCATGGCTGACCCTGCACTCTGACCCCAGCTTCTAAACGTAAATGTATATATGACTAATAAATTCTAATAATGATTTCCACTCTTCCAGAGTCCAGTTGTTTTGGATGTGATGTTCGGATGTCCACTTAATTTTGGTCATTAGAAGTGTTTTATAAAAGTGTATGAAGGATTTGATGTCATGGTGAATACTGGCTGTACTCGCTCCTGTTGAATTTGTCTTGTTTAGGTCAAGTACACTGGAGGAGGCGGGGCTTGATCACATATGGAGGCGGGGCTTGATCACATATGGAGGCGGGGCATGAGGACACATTAAATTGGGACTTGGTTACGCGAGGCGTCAGGGTTTGATGGCGTGCAGGCTGGACTCGTGCAGAGATGAAGACGTGGTTTGAGGAGATGAAGAGCAGCAGGACGTGTGGAGATGGAGACGAGGCTGAAGGAAACATGGAGGCAGTTAAATGTGGGGGTTAGAAGAGCATAGTGATGGTATAGAAACGGAGCTTATAGACAGAGGGGGGTCAGGACGACGTGATATAGGGAGGCAGGGCTGGTGGACATGTGTGGATTGAGGACAGTTGGAGGATCGAGGAGTTATGATGATAGACTTTATATCAGAGCTGGAAGACAGTGGAAGGTGGACGTTACACAGACATGGTCTGAGGGCCTGTGAGGGAGACTGATAACATGGAGGTCGAGCTTAGGTACATTTGTAGGTGAGTTTGAAGTTACCAATGCACTTAAACTCAGACTTGCACTGGAGGCAGAACGTGAGAGCTGAAGGTGGAGCTGAAGGAGAGCTGAAGGTGGAGTTTAAAAACAGTTAAAAATAGAGCTGGGGGACAGGTGAGAACAGGGCTGGTGAATATGGGATGTGAGGACAGGTGAATGTGGATTTTGGGGACAGATGAAGTTGGGGCATGAGGACGGATGAAAGTAGGTGTTCATGGCGCAGGAACAATGACATAAGAGAAGGGGCGGGGCTTGTGGACACCTGAAGGAGGGGCTTGGTTGTGTGTGTGTGTGGGCGGGGCTTGACCATTCTGAGTAAAACTGTGAGTGATGTATAATTAATATTTTTATGAAATATTTTGATTGTTCTGAATCAGTTTGTGCTGAAACAGCTGAAAGAACCACGCCTAAAGAACCACGCCTGATGAACCGATTCTGCATGTCGTGATTATTACGTGATTTTTACACATTGTTGAGCGATGATGTTACAGTGTGAGATTTGCTGGAGCTGTTTTCATTGTAAACGAGCCGTTTAGTTTGGATCATGTAGACTGAAGGATTAAACCTGATTAACTCTTCACTAAAGTAAACTAGTTAGCTCATTAATAAGTTAGTTAGAGTTACAGCAGTGGGTGAGAACTGAAATGTGATTTCATTTAAATACAGTTTATTTCAGCTGATCAGGTGGTGCGACTGTCTGATGATCTGATTAATATAAACAATTAAAAAAACAATTAATATTAAATTATAAATAAATGATTGAAAGTGATTCGGCTGGTACGGTTTATCATGATGTTAAAAAAAGAATAAATAGTAATTATGTGTATAAAATATTATATATGTTAATATTAGTAATTCATTCATGTTTATTTTAAAGGCTTTATAAAAAACTTTAATGAATTATTTAGCATTAAAAATAGATTTCATTTCTACGTTAAAGGTGCAACACAAAGTTACACTACAGTATTATTACTGTATAACTGAAATCATGAGTGTTGCACCACTGTAAAACACCTACAAGCCAAAACATATAAAATATTATTCAGTCTGAGCAGATTTATTAAAGGTTTTACTGAATAAATTACATATTCAGGATTAACACCAAAAACTACAACAGCACAACATGGTTTAACTTTCTACTTCTAATCACTTTCATGATTTTCTTCCCAAAAGAATTTTTGTTTAACCAGTAAGATATGATCTGATCTGATCTGATCTGATTTGATCTGATTTGATTTGATCTGATTTGATCTGATTTGATTTGATCTGACTTAATCTGATTTGATCTGATCTTATCTGATTTGATTTGATTTGATCTGATCTAATTTGATCTGATTTGATTTGATCTGACTTGATCTGATTTGATCTGATTTGATCTGATTTGATCTGATTTGATCTGATTTGATCTGATCTGATTTGATCTGATTTGATTTCTGACTGCTCTCTTAAACACGGCGTATTTTTACTTCAACGATTACAATTTGATGGTGTTGATATTGCTGTGTGAGCTGTGTGATCTGTTCATGCTGCTTGTGATCCAGTTCTGATCCAGTTTTTGATCCATGCTTGCTCTCCTACACTGTTGATCCATCATAAAGAAGATTTATATTTAGCAAAAATAGTCACTTTAATTCTGTTCACTGTGATTCAGTGTTTAAAATAAAACATGAACATGTCCAGGGTGTGAATAATATTATGGACACTGTTGTACTGTTCTGATAACAGTGATACTGACTCAGTTTTTCTTGTATTTACCTTAAAAATAAAAGAATAAATAAAAGAAATGAAGGACTGTGAGTTTTTTTCTTTAATTCTCTTAGTTTTTGGATCTTGATGTTAGCAGCACAAACTTGGACCCCTGAGCACATGAGCTCACAGTGAATCTGCTAATTTTTAAAAAACTGAATTCAATGTTGTTCATTATAAATCATAAAATAAGCAAAACAGTTTGTATGAAATTGTGACTTTTGAAAAAACGTACATAAATTTCAGAGTTTTTAAGTATTTAATGTGTTTATATTTGTAACAGGTGAACATGCAAATGTATAAACTTAAATAAGATTCTGAGCAAATCCACCCAGAGGCTTCAGCTTCAAGGGAATCAAATCAGAATGAGGGGATTTTATATTAAGTGAATCTCTTTATTTATTATTATTTATTTTATGAAGAAACTCTTTTACTGGTTCTGATTCACCTCAGCAAATAAGTGAAAATATTCTGTATAGGAACAAAACTTATTCTTATATTAGTGCATAATTACTTATACTTGACTGATTTTACTATAAAGAAATATATGTTCCCTCCCCGTAAAAATGTGCACTTCATTTTATTTAGAGGTATTTACTTATAGTGGTAGCCCAGTAGGTGGAGCTTTAGGTTATCAATTGAAAGATTGAGGGTTCGAATCCCAGGTCTACTATGCAGTCCTTGAGCAAGGCCCTTAACCCTCTCCGCTCCAGGGAAGCTGTACAATAGCTGACCCTGCACTCTGACCCCAGCTTGCAAATGAGCTGAGATATTTGAAGAGAGAATTTCGTTACTGTTTGTCTGTTTATGTATAAATGACAAATAAAGGCGTTCTAAAAGTTGCACATTAGACTGTGTGTATAATCAGTATCTGCACTATTGTAGAATAGTAATCTATAGAATCTATAGTAATAAGAGCATCTACCTGAAGAACCAACTCTTCAGAAGCCAGAGAAGAATTGCTGATCTGAGAGGTTTTATAGAAATAATCTTAGTAATCAGTAACGTCGTGATCCAAGTCATCACGATACAACATCCAAGTCATCATCGTGTATACTCGATACTGTTCCAACTCGTTTACTTAAAGATTTACTCCCAGCTATTGTAGAGCCCCTGCTTACATTAATCAATGCATCCCTTAGCCTTGGGTATGTTCCTAAATTGTTTAAAAGTGCCGTTATTAAACCCCTGATTAAAAAACCTAATCTTGATCCACATGTACTAGCTAATTATAGGCCGATTTCAAACCTTCCTTTTGTCTCTAAAATATTAGAAAAAGTCATTTCGAAACAATTATGTTCTTATTTGTGTTACGTGGGAGAGAAAGGACTCAAATGCGGAGGTTTTAAATAAATAAAAGTTTATTTATAAACAGAAAAACACAGAACATCACACACAAGACAAAACTCAAAAACAAACATAAGGAACCCCGATGGACTTTAGCTGGGGAGTGCAGGCAGCAACAAAAAGAAAAGAAGAAAACTAAAAGACGCTGGGCGCGAACCCCGGCCGCTCGGGTGAGAGCCGGGCGCGTAACCAGCGCGCTGCTGCAGCGGGGGAAAGCAGATGACCACATGCGCTTAAGGCGCTACAATTAGTTTTAGCTACAAAGCCTCGAAATCGCCTCAGGCGCAGTTCGAGGTAACAGACGGCTCCTTCATCAGCCGCAGCTAGAGCCAATCTGTTAAAGCACACAAAAGGGTGCGGATTCGAACCGGGGAGGCTGGCAGGACAGCCGCGCACTTAGCGGTGTCGCCATCCAGCGGTTGCAGAATCCCAGATTAATTATTTTAAGCTACCGAAAACCCCGAAATCGCCACTGGCGAAGTTCGGGGGAAACAGAGGGCTCCGTCATCAGCCGCAGCTAGAGCCACTCTGTTACGCAAACTGAGTAAAGCTCCTAGTGCGGATTCGAACCGGGGGTGCTGGCAGATCAACCGAGTGTTCTACCGAGTCGCCACCCACCGGTTGCCGAATACCACAACTAGAATAGCTAGGTAGACATTAGCGGGGAGAGGACCAGCGCCGTGTCACGGGGCTGGCTTCACCCGCTAATGCTAAATGCTAACGGGCAAAATAAAAACAGTACGAGGACTGCACGACATCGCACCACGCTACTTCTAAGAAGGTAAAAGAAAAGCTAATTACCTCAACCTTGCAGTCTACACACCCTGATGGCCTAATGCCACCGGGGGTACCTCTAAAACTACAAAAGAAGCGTGGGGGAGCCGTCAGCAGTCCCCAAGGACACCGCAGTGCCCAAAACAAAAGGAGCAAACAAGACAAAAGGTGCGACACCTGCAGCCAGGCGGCGTGCCCTTAAATAAGGGAGCCGCAGCTGCAGGTCGTTCACCCTAACGAGCTGGCCTCTTATTAAAGGCCTAGCTCTGTACTGCTCTGTAAGGCCTGTGACGTCAGGGAAGAGTGGTAAGTCCCACAAACGCCACAGAACCATTACAATTTGAATGAAAATTGTATTCATGAAAATTTTCAATCAGGATTTAGACCCAATCATAGTACCGAAACCGCATTAATTAGAGTAGTTAACGAGTTGTTAATGTCTTCTGATAATGGACGTGTCTCTTTTCTTGTTCTATTAGATCTTAGTGCAGCGTTTGATACGGTCGATCAGAACATTTTACTGGAGAGGCTAGAAGATACAGTAGGTGTTAAAGGACTCGCTCTCTCTTGGTTTCAATCATATCTGACTGACCGCTCTCAATTTGTTTATGTAAATAATAAATGCTCGGAAACTACAAAAGTAAAGTGTGGTGTTCCACAGGGGTCGGTACTGGGACCACTATTATTTACACTCTATATGCTTCCACTAGGTGAAATTATTCATAAACATGGCATAAAATTTCACTGCTATGCGGATGACACACAGCTGTATATATCAGCCAAACCAAATGATACTGACACAATCAGTAAGATAGAAGATTGTGTAAACAACATAAAAAACTGGATGTTGTGTAATTTTTTTTTACTTAATTTAGATAAAACTGAGGTTTTACTTGTTGGCTCTAAAGCTGCAAGAGACAAGTTGTCTAACCTGGTGCTAAACTTAAATACGTTCTCTGTTACTCCCAGCCCAGATGTAAAAAACTTGGGTGTCACAATAGATTCAGATCTTTCCTTTGATACACACATTAATAATATTACTAGAGTTGCTTTCTATCATTTGCATAATATCTCTAAAATAAGAAATATACTATCTGTTAATGACGCCGAAAAACTGATCCATGCGTTTATAACTTCTGGGTTAGATTATTGTAATGCTCTTCTAACTGGATGCTCTGGTAGATCCATAAACAAACTCCAGTTAGTTCAAAATGCAGCAGCTCGAGTGCTAACTAGAACTAAAAAATTTGATCATATCAGTCCTGTTCTATCATCTCTACACTGGCTGCCAGTTAAATCCCGCATTGATTACAAAATACTTTTACTAACCTATAAAGCGCTACATAGTCTGTACCACAGTATCTGAGTGAGCTTATTAATCACTACAACCCAGCGCGTCCACTTTGCTCACAAGATGCAGGGTTACTTATAGTTCCTAAAATTAAAAAGACCACAGCTGGTGGAAGAGCGTTTTCTTACAAAGCTCCACAACTTTGGAATAATCTTCCTGCCTCTGTTCGGGATTCGGACACGTCTCAATGTTTAAGTCTAGACTGAAAACATATTTATTTTCTCAGGCTTTTGATTAGTATAGACAGAGGAGCAGAGCTTGGGGGTTCTTGGTGATAGAAACTTGTGGTGATCAGGGATGTTGGGCTGCTGTCGTTTTGCCTCTCTTGTCCGATCACTCCGGTTTGGATAGGAGATGTGGGCGCTGATGTCCTGTGAAAGCCTTCATGACCTTGTTACCTGCTCGCTCTCCCTTTTAGTTATGCTGTAATATTTAGGGCTGCCGGAGTCTAAAACTCTCTGTAAAACTGTTTTACTCAACTAGCATTGTACATTATTAACTACATTCTTTGTTGTTTTACTCCAAAGGCGTTCTGATGGAAACCTGTTTACCCGCCGAGGTTAAGGATTAAAGTCGAGACTGCCGTGACAACTATGCTGCTCCTGCCAGATGTGACGGGTCTGGAATAATTGCACCAAGAATGACAAGAAATCACTACAGACTTTATTGAAGACTAGAGCGAAGAACAACTCAATTATTATTTATTTATTTATCTTTTTATTACCAGTTATAACTTTTATATCATTTAATTCTATGTTTGTATGCTTTGTGTAAATCGTGTATTTATTTAAAGTATCCTCCAGGCCACCCAAGAAGGATGGGCCCTGCTGAGTCTGGTTCCTCTTAAGGTTTCTTCCTGTAATTTTCAGGGAGTTTTTCCTTGCCACAGTCGCCCTCGGCTTGCTCAACAGGGGTTTTTGTATCTGTTGGTCCTGGATTTTGTAAAGTTGCTTTGAGACAATGTCTATTGTAAAAAGCGCTATATAAATAAAGTTGACTTGACTTGACTTAACGTTTTCATCCTCCAGCAGTTCATGTGATCAATTCCACTGTAAACTCATCATCTCTAAGCTGACTGAGACTGGACGGAACTGAGGGAAATTCTGTGGTTTAATGGTTCTGAAGTTTAATCGTTTGCAGCATCTGTTCTATAAACTGATATAAACAATAGGGATGAATAAATAAATAATAAAAAAACAATAAAGAGCTTGTTGGTGTCCGTGTGCATATACTGCACGTTGGAGTATTTATCACAGAATCTGGGACCCACCACACAAAATGGAACCGGTTACAGAGTTCAGCTTCTGCTTCGTATTAGATGCAATTCCACCACAGCACCACTAGGCGGCGGCAGAAGCTCACAATACTGTTGAGGGAAGTCCAGCTGCAACAGCCCGAGTTCAGATACACACATTCATTATAATGTTATAATGATCATTTTGTACGAATGCAATTGAATAAATATAAATTTTCACTCGGCAGTAGTTTGAGTGTAAACTCCTGCACACCCCAAAGTCATTTTAATGGTCCTAAAAACAAACTGTTGGTTATTAAGCTGCATCAGTGTTTGCTGGTCACACTGCTGGTTGCTGCAGTCAAGTACTGGGTGGGGGGGCTGGAAACACATTTTACTTTAATGGTCTTCTTGTTCGTTAAATTACTGAAATGTAAAAGCTTCACAGGAGGCAATTTGACTTTCTGACAAAATATAAAACTATAGTTTGTGATAAAGAGCAGTCGATGTGATCACAGCTGTACAGAGCAGAGCAGAGATTGAGCTGTACCTGGGTTCATGCAAACTTTCATCAGTAAAAATAATCAAAATAACAAAATAAAAGAGCATTACAGCAAATAACTGATAAATAAAGTGTGAGGGTCAAAAGTAAATATGTAACATGAGTAGAATAATCCATCAGTTTTAATGACGTGATCCAGCAGTCTCTAAGAACACAAGTAGTTTTTATAAATATAAAGATGTTCTGTAGCTAATCAGTGTCACTGTGCTGAGGAGAAGCACTTTGATTCATTTATACTGACAGACGTGAATACAAATTCTTTAGTGATTCTCTGACCGACAGGCAAAAACGTGTTCCTCTAAACCTGAACGACTTTAGTTCTTATTAAAGTGTAAATTTTAAGCCAGCTTGTTTCTAGCACTGATTATTAGCTTTTATTAGCATAAACCGGGCCTTCACTTGGTTCTGGTTCTGCTCTAGACCTTAAAACACATACAATTAGATCATATAATTATAAGCAGAAACCTACATAGATTCAAATTTCTTATATGCCTAATTAGGTTTAAAATATTTATCACAATGTAATTATTATTATAATCACACACACACACACACACACACACACACACACACACACACACACACACACACACACACACACACACACACATATGCTGTCTACAGTGAACTCAGACAGTATTCACACTGTGTATTGTGCTGTGGGTTTGATGTTGTTGATGTTGATTGTATTTCATCATTTGTGTCTAAAACTCAGTTGGATTCCACTTGCTGTAAACTGAATTGATTGAACAGAATTTGGAAGAGCACACCTGGGTCTGTAAGGGCCCCCAATTCACAATGTATCGTTGGGACAAAAATCAATCCATGAAGTCCAAGGAACTGTCTGTGGACGTTTGTGATCAGATTGTGGCAAGAATATAAAACTATTTAAAAGGTTTAAGTGTCAGAGGACCAAAGTGAGCTCAATAATTCTTAAGTGGAAGAAACTGGGCCCAACCCTGAACCTTCCTACAGTTAGCCTTTAGGCCCAATAAGGGATCTCCATTAATATTAAAATGTGTCTGTAAAAAGTTCCCGCCCAGGTCGGCGGGTGTGTGCCGTTACACCAAACCTTTCAGAGCTTGTTATTATGGGCATCACTTTGTACCATGCTGGATCAGGAAAAGGCCTTAAAAAAGCTGCTAATTGTGAATGAGACGATTTGACCTCAATGGTTTGATGGCGCACACACACGCACACACACACACACACACACACACACACACACACATACACATCAGGTCCCCCAGGACTTTAGGACTTTGATATTACAAACTAAATGAGTTACAGTAGTTTCGACTGTTCACTGCTGATAAACCAGGGAATTAACGATAGGTGGACTAATGACCTTGTTATTAAGTTTTAGGTCTTAATTAAGTCTCCAGTGGATTTACATCATGAAAACAGAACGTGTCCCTCGTTTACACCTTTAACCTCTATTCACTGTGTTGTTCATAACACCAGCAGTTTGGCCTAAATCTGAATAAATACAAATGTTAATATTATTATTGTTAGCTCAACATTTAATAATGAAGCTTTTGTTTTACTCGAGACTTTCTGAACTTCTTGATGCTAAAACACGTACTTTTAATCAACTAAATCTGTAACACAAACTGCACCCTGATTAAGGTGCAGAGTTTAAAATCTGCTGTGAAAATAATCATTCATTTATTTCTTTGTACCTTCATTAATGAACACGTTACTATGAGATTAGATTTAGATTTATTCTGACGACTGCATAGGATAAATTCACCTCATGTACATGTTTGTGCTTGTGGATCTTGTTTCGATGATCTAATACTCTGAGTGTTTTGAAGTTGATCGATTATAACCAGTAAAGAGTTTCTGGAAGCCCCTCAGATTCATGAGTTAGATGAAGTGGTGAAGAGTTCTGGTTCGAGCTGACTTCAGTGTAATATAGAGCGTTAGAGAGGTGAAGAAGACAGTGCAGGCAGGGTCGAGTGGGTGGCAAAGAGTGGCAGGAGTGATTTGTGCTAGAAGGGTATCTGCCAAAGTAAAGGGAGAGTCTACATGACAGTAGTGAGGCCTGCTTTGTTGTACGGCTTGTGGACGGTGGTGCTCAATAAAAGACAGGCGAGGTAGCTGGAGGTGATGAGGATGGACTGGATCAGGATGGAGTTTATTAGAGGGAAGGAGCAGGTCGGATTTTCAGGAGGGATGAGACTTCAGGTTCAGGGTACTAAAGATGAAGCCGCCAGGCAGGAGAAGGTTTATGGGTGTGGTGAGGGAGGACATGATGTTCAGGATAGGGTAAGATGGGGACGAATGATATGCTGTGGTGAACCCGAACAGAAACAGCCAAAAGAAGAAGAAACGGCCCGATGGCTTCATGTGTTTTGGAAGATTTACTAACTAGGTACTAACCTGTGTCCCTCTTTAGTCAGCATGGGAACTAAGCATATATGAGAAGAAAATATTAAATTTAAGTTAAAGTTAAATTAAGCTTTAATTCATAAAAGTGTCGATTTTTGCTCTTCCTGAGAACATATAAGCACCAGCTTACAGGATCAGCAGCTCACTTCAACAATCTACAGTTCTGTTTCTAAACTCCAACATAAAAATAATAATCAAGGATCAAACAAACATTCCAACATTTAATGAAGATTTTGTGTGAAGGATTTAATTGCAGAATGTCATCATCACATGGAACACGTGTGTTTATGAACATTAACCAGGTTTAATTACGGGTGTTTTGGTAATTGATGATGATAATAATGAGGTTCTCCAGGGAAGAGTCCGTCCTCCTCATGAGATTGATGGTCTGAAGTTCTGTGGATGAAATGTCCTCTCTGTAATAAACATGTTTATCAGAGCTTCATCCATCAGGGAGAGATGAACCATCACTAACTTGCTGATGAAACCTGATGAAACTTTCTACAGGGAATAAAGTTCTGAGGCCTCAGATTTGTAGAACATAAACAATGTTTGCATTATTTTGCCTTTTGGACCATGCTGCTGTTAAGCCTCTGTATTAAAGATACAGAAGATAAAGATGTTTATGACGTTACACGAAGTATCAGTTTGTGTTTCAGATTTAATATAAAACTTTAAATAAAGTTGCAACAACTAAAGTGATATAAAGTGATACAGGCCAATCACTACTGACTTCTGAGCAGTGGTAGCTCAGTGGACTACTAATCAGAAGGTGTAAATCCACTAAATGTACAGAAATCTGAACGTGTTTTACCATCTTCTGATGTGCTTTACATAGAATACAAAAATAAAGGGCCCGACTCTTTATGTAGAAGCTTCATGTTAAAATCGCTGTAAAAAGTATTTACCCACTCTTAATTTTTGCAAAAGACAAAAGCAACCAGAGTAACCAAACACAGGTTTGAGGTTATAATTTTATTATTTAGTGAAGAAAACAACTCAACACCAACTGGACCTGTGAGGAAAACCTGTCCCATTAATGACTGAACCAGTTAGATCAGACACACAGGCTTCATTACTGCAGCTCTGTGGAATCTAAACATTATTTAAATAAAACTTTACACACAATGTGAAGAGACTTAACAAACAACACCGTAATGCAACGACAAGAAATTTAAAAACATGAGAAAAGGTTCCTGAAATATCAGTCTGGTTACAGAGCCAGTGCTTATAGACTGGGACGCCATCAAATTGTAGTGACTTAGAAGTGGAACAGTGGTTAATTTTTCCAAGTGCTCGTGCACAACTTATACAGGAAGTCACAAAACCAGAATTAAGAACCGTCTCTCCATCAGAGCTGGAACAGGAATCTAACACACAGAGTTAGTAGTTTTACAATCCCAGATAATGTAGCAGCGATTAAAGTTAATATTAAAGATGAGAAACTCTGTGGTATAATCAGCACACATGCAACAAGCTCAACAAGATCAGAGCTTCTGATTGTAATTGTTAGTAAGAAATGCTGTTATTTGCATTTGTTCAGTTTGTGTCACACAGATGACGTGGTAATGAAACGCTCGATCGGCTTTCTAACGACTTCCTGTTTAACTTCACAAAGTTTGGAGGTTTTTTATTATAAGCACATTTACAAATTAACGTATTCTATTCCTAATGGGACGCACGCTTATAAATGTAATAACATCTGGAAGAACAGAAGCTAAGGTAAGCAGCGGTTATGATTTTTTTGCTGTGTTTGGGATTTTGGCCGCTGTGCCATAATTTGCAATGAAAACAAAACGTCAGTTTAAGCTTTTAACTGGTACCTAGGAAAGTAAAGGCACGAAGTAAAATGGCTAAATACACTCGCTAATCTGTATATAAAATATATGTTTTGTGTACATTATATTGACTCGGACTCTAGACTAAAGACTCGTGACTCGACTCGGACTCGTATTTTGTGACTTGTGAATATCTCTGCACCCTGGTACCTTGTAACTCGATGTCCCCTCAAAATCTCTGAAACATGAAGCCCTTCATCGAAAACATTTTACCTTTAAACTCAATGTGTTCAGCCTTTTTTTTAAAATTTATTTATTTAATTTCAAATTAACAATAAACAGTCGCTTTGTTCAGCACTTGGCTTGAGCAGTAAAAGCTCATCAGTGTGTGAATCTGAGAAATGGTGAGAATCAGAATCAGCTTCTCCCAGAGTCTAAAACGCTTCTGGTTCAAAATAAAGCTTAACGTGGTTTAATGTAGTAAAAGAAGGAGACAGGAGCACTAAACTTCTCTTACTCATCGTCATGTATACTCGACCCTGTTCTAACTCGTATACTTAAAGCTCTCTTTTATTTGTGCTGTAGTAGTTAGGGTCTCCTGATGAGATTGATGAAGCTTCTGGATGTTACAAAAATCAAGCTCTGCTGAAAGGTTTCTAAATCCAGATTTATGGTGGCCGGGGAGAGAGGGGGGCTGAAAGTGGCTTAATACAATAATAATAATAATTCCATTTCTTTTAAACATCCTACAATAATTTCTAAAGCAGAGTCGTCACTACAAAACAGCTGAATATTCTGAGATCTGAAACATTTAATTTTATTACACAATGAATTCACTGATTCCATAATTTAGGTTTTTATTTCCACTCTCTATAAAACACTGATCATTTCATGATCAAATATTCCAGTTGATTAAGTTCATAACCATCAGAATTATGCTCTGAATGCTTTAGGATTTAGTCCAAGAATATGCAGAATGCCATCATCACATGGAACACGTGTTTGTTTATGAACATTAACCAGGTTTAATTACGGGTGTTTTGGTAATTGACGATGATAATAATGAGGTTCTCCAGGGAAGAGTTCGTCCTCCTCATGAGATTGATGGTCTGAAGTTCTGTGGATGAAATGTCCTCTCTGTAATAAACATGTTTATCAGAGCTTCATCCATCAGGGAGAGATGAACCATCACTAACTTGCTGATGAAACCTGATGAAACTTTCTACAGGGAATAAAGTTCTGAGGCCTCAGATTTGCTGGACGTGACCTTTTTTAACCTTTATTATCTTTTGGACAATGTTAGCGATACAGTGACATGGATGATTAATTCTCACTTTTGCTTTTAATCAGAAGCCATCTTTAAGGACGTCATCTTTAAGTGGGCATTAGAGTTATTTGTTTATTATGTATTCAGGGGCGTAGTTTAATTTTGAATATTCCCGCGTTTGATTTTAGGGGGATCCAGAGTGATCCATCCATGCTGGAGGAGTTACCCAGCTTACTAAATAAAACTAATCATGTAAACCTTCTGTACAATTATTTTATACTCCACTGACCTACAACAAATCAGCTATAGTTAGCCTGGAGCTAAAGCTAACAAGTAAACTGGTAACTTAAACACGCAGCAAAACGTGCAGAATCAACTGTAAACTATACAAACACAACTAACTACTAACTCATGAGGACTCTCTTCTCCCCTCTGATCCTCTTTGTTAACAGTTTTGTTTTTCCATCCCGTCTGATTTCTGATTACTTGAGTAACATGAATTTCAGGTTACATGAGGAGATATTTGAAACTTTTGGACGGTCCTTCCCATCTACCGTCTGTCCTGTCGCTTCAGCTCAAGCGTCCGCACGATTTTCACTTTTATTCTCTGTTTTGTTGTCTTCTGTCAGGACTTTTCAGGACTTCAGGAACTCTTCGTTTTACTGCCCTGCTGTGCAGCTTCCTTTTGATTTGAGTTTTCTTGTAGTTTTTTTGCATTCTCTTCCTCGTCTTCCTCAGCAAGTGCTAATCAGATATTCATTTCCATTTTGTATTGTTAACAATAAAAGCGTTTTGGCGGCGGCATTAAATTTTGAAAGTAGCCCAAAAAAATCACACCACAAAACCTGTGAATTTTCACCCAGTTTGCAGGAAAGCCGTGAATATTGGAGCGCAAACTCAACTTTAATAAAATTCTTAAGCTTATCTCCATTGTTTCACTGATTATTATGTGGGTTTTCTGATACACAACAAGAAGATAAATTACAGGCCTTCATGTCTAAGGACAGATAGGAACTTCAGGCTGTTCAAAAAGAACTTAAGAGGAAACTAAGAGAAGATGGGGACTGCTACAGTAAGAAGATTGAGGTTAGGATTGGACAGAACAGCACGTGAGGTGTGGAACAGGATGAAGAAGTACAGGGAGACATGGAATTTACTGAGTTGTAGGAGGGGATGGTGTGAGGGGTGAGGTGTCCTAGTCCAGCGTTATGTTGATGTTATGTTGAAGTACAAGCTGACTTGTACTTACTTACTAACACACTTTTCCATAAAAAAAAAAAAAAATTTTTTTAAATCAAAACGAAAACACTTTGGTTCTAACAGGTTTTAGCAGATTTGTGTTCTTGGACTGCTGTCTACTTAGACTAGAGTAATGAAATGTTTACTATGGAAGCACATCTGTAGGTCGCTCTGGATTAGAGCGTCTGGCAAATGCCGAAAAAGAAAATGTAAATGTTGGTTTTGGGGGTGTTAGGAAAGTCGGGGCTACCCTTTGGAGTCAAAAGTCTGCTGGGGGGGGGGGGGGGGGGCTGGTAGAGTGTCAGTATGGTGTGCTGAAGAACATTAATATTATTATTGTTTTTAATAGTATGTGTATTATATTTTATTATGATATTCTACTACTATTTTATATCATATATTTTGTCATTATGATTATATAACTGAACTAGATGCTCATAGTCAATAAGCTGCTGCTATCATGTACCACTGTCGCACTGTTATTGTCCACAGTTCCACTAGTCCTTCATCTGGCTCTAGTTACCACACATCACTAGTGGATGAACTATCACATCACTGCCACTGCTGCAGTCTCGTTAACACTCCAATATAGTTCATAAGTGCTTCTCATCCTCCGGGACCCTGAACAGGAGCACCAGGCCTGTTTAGAACGTGAGCAGTGCACAGAATCATTTGCTGCATTTTGCCTCTCTGACCTTTAGCCATGACCTGGTTTTTGGTTCTTCTAACATTCTCTTTATTTTAATGACCCTTTTATCCAAAACAATTAAATCTGGTCTTTATAAGAGTATCTTTGTACTCATTTAGGAGATCTTTCCATGTGATCTTATACACTTCCAGTGTAGTGCGCTGTAATTTGAGCTCTCATTTTCTGCTGTTTTAGAACACGTGTGTGAGCAGCTTTTTCTTCCTAATCAATTTAGTTTGAACTATCTAAGGTTGTGTGGAATACGGACTCTAGGTGTTGGGTTGCCTGTTCGTGCTTTGATTCCAGTAGGCTGTTTATGAACACAGCAGCAGTTTCAGACGTGATAATGCGCTTAGATTTAAAGCCATGTGGTCGTTTGATATCATTAGACAAACACACTTCATATATTAGGAGAGTGATCTGAGATCAAGTCATTTTGTGATAGAACAGCGAGCTTCTCTTTGTCAGTACCAAGATTTAATATTAAGTCTAAGCTGTGTTTACACCGGTCAGTTGGTCCCGTCACATTCTGGGTGACTCCCATAGATTCAAAAATAAACTCTAATACAATTTTCAGTAGATCATGCTTATTTTCATAATAATTATTAACATTATTATGGCATCATATATTACTACAGATCTCATCCAGTTTAATTAAATTAATCCTGAATATTTTGGAAAAGTAGAAATCTAAAGCAGAACATGAAAAGGTTTTTAAAACTTAGAAAATGCATTTAACATTAACATGTATTTTAAATGATTCAGGACTTTCAGGAGGATTAATCCCAGATAGGATTAGAGGATGTCGTGTGAACCAGACTAATCAGACACATGTGGATGATTTTACAGAGGAACTTTATCGTCGACATGGAGACGCCAACAGTACAGTCGTAACCAACCGAAGAAAACAACAGAACAATCAAACAAAGCAGAGGATATTCCAAACTCAAGTCAACACGACCAACAGGACCATACACATGTGGACTAGTAACACATAATAGTTATACTAGTAATAGTGAAACACAGGTGTTACTATTTACAGTCAAGCAAGCTTTATTTATCCCTAAAATGTCCTGCAAGAAAGACGTTCCTGTCGGTTCTTTAACTTTTTTGCATATCAGCTCACTGCAAAGTAAAAGTACAGCTGCAGAAACCATTAAAATAATGCAACTGCCAGTAAAGACCAGTAAAATGTGTATAAGTGTATGTGACCCTGACTGTAAATGTTTGAAATTACATTTAAAACATACATTAACCGAACCAATGTCTTCTCAGCATTACATTTTTCCAGATCACAGTTTCCAGGTTTTTATTTAATTCAAAAATATTTTATAAAATCCATTTTAGTTATACCTTGAAAAGATCACATTAAAATATAATTACTAATAAAAATGCTACTGTTAAAATTGTAAATTAAAATAAATGTCATATTAAAGCATCTGAGATCTCTGATTTATCTGACTAAATAAAGCCTGAACATTAAAATACATCATTGTGTAAATAATACATCATGCAATATTATAATATTCTAGTTTGAGGTTTGATAACATTTCAGATACAGTTCATATAAATGTAAAGTTTGTTTAAGTTTAGTCATTTATTGTTCCCCAGTAAAACACAAAACTGAGAACAAGAAACAGTAAAGCACTGTACTGTACTCTATACTGTACCATATTTCAGACATTTCTTAATCTTACATGGCAACATTATTAATGTAAAAAAATTCACAATATTTTTTTTTACTTTGTATTTTATGTAGCACAAAGTTTATCACAATAAAATATTTTAACAGTAAAATTTTACAAATGTTGAATGACAGCAGGTGTGTTTTTGAAAGCGTCTTGTATTTTTCTGTTCCACAAGTATTTTTTAATTCTTTTAAAAATCTCTCGTAGTTTTAGTCCATATATTATTGGATTAATTAGAGGAGGAATTACCAGATTTTCCACCGACATGATCATGATAAAAATATGTGGCACATTTAGTTCTAATCTAGAATTTACAACTTCAAACAGTGATGTTACAGTGAAGCTGATGAAGACGATAAGATGTGGTAAGCAGGTCTGTAGAGCTTTTCTTCTAAAATCTTTGGAATTCTTTAAACATACATAAATGATTCTAATGTAGGAGAAAAATACAAAAAACAAGGGTGGAAAAACTCCAACACCTAAAACAAACAGCCCATATGAGTTTCTTACAGTAATGTCTTCACAACTCAGTTTAACAAGTGCATTGTTATTACAGTAAATTCTATTCAATTTAAATTTACACAGTTTAATTTGGTATGTCAGAGTCAAAGCAATTCCATTTTCACAGCAAGGTACAAACCAACAGCAAAATAACAGTTTTTTAACAGTGGTCGTTTTTATAATGGTTGAATATTGTAATGGTTTACAGATGGACACGTATCTGTCATAAGCCATCGCTGATAACAACGTGAACTCAGACAAACCGTAAGTGTAAATAAAATAGGACTGAAAGGTACAAGCACCATACGAGACAATTTGAATCTCCGACAGTAAATCAGATAAGAGTTTGGGATAAAGAGCAGTCGATCCAATCACAGCGTTACAGAGCAGAGCAGCAATGAAGATGTACATGGGTTCATGGAGACTTTTATCAGTGTAAATAATAAAAATAACAAGAGCATTACAGCAAATAATCAATAAATAAAGTGTAAAAGTGATGAGAAAATAAAGAGATCTGTACTTCTCCAGCTCTACATGTCCCGTCAAAAGTAAATACGTAACATTAGTGGAATAATCCATGTGTAAGAACAGAAAACACTGCTGATGGTTACAGTCAGTGATTAGTTATTGGTTCATGATCACTGAAGATCTTCTGTAGCTGAGCAGTGTTGGTGTGGTGAGTATTTATAGGTTCAGCCTTCCATCACTTCTGCTGCCTCTGAGAACCCTGAGGATTCTCCACTGAAGTCAGTAAGAAAGCTCTCAGATGGTATTGCATAAGAAACTGTCGTGCTGCTGTGATAAATAAAGACCACATGGGCTCTGGTGTACTTCAGAAAATGCTGCTTCGAGAAAGCCGTACATCAATTCTATACAGAATTCTATACAAAATTCCTGCTTTGGGTGACCTGTATATGTGTGAAGGTTCCACTGATGTGGAGGCGTATTTTGGGATTTTAGAGAGATAGATAGATAGATAGATAGATAGATAGATAGATAGATAGATAGATAGATAGATAGATAGATAGATAGATAGATAGATAGATAGATAGATAGATAGATAGATAGATAGATAGATAGATAGATAGATAGATAGATAGATAGATAGATTCTTTATTGATCCTTTGCAGGAAATTTCTTTGTTACAGCAGCTCAGACAACAGTCAACAACAACTTCTTGTATACATACAACATTAACTTACAGTGCAAAAACAAGCAATAAGATAAAAATGTACAGTATGGTACTATATACATGTAAACTTTTTATGGTGCATGCATAGCATACAGAAGTAAGTATTTCTTATAAATGATTTATTTGAATTATTGTGAACTGTTAAACAGTCTGATAGCAGTTATAAGAAAGGATTTTCTGTAACGTTCAGTCCTGCATTTAGGAGGAATCAGTCTGTGACTGAAGGTGCTCTGTCGAAACACCTCCAGGGAGTGAAGTTGGTGTGAATGGTTTTTGATAATTGAGTTAAGCTTTGTGAGCATTCTTAACTCTGCTACCTGCTGAACTGATTCCTGTTCAGACCCCACTATGGAGCTGGCCTTTTTGATCTGTTTGTTTATTCGGTTTGTGCGAAGACACGTGCGGCCTTCAAGGTGTCGTCTTTTATCGGAAAGTCCATGATTACCTCAATAAGATGATGCCTCATTCTGTACGTGCTACAACATCATGGCTTTGTAAACACAGTGTGTGTGCTTGACAGGCCAGCCTGCAGTCCAGATCTGTTTTCTATTGAAAATGTCCGGCGCATCATGAAGAGAATGAGATGACAACGAGCACGGACTGTTGAGCAGCTGAAGTCTCATATCGAGCAAGAACGGAGAAAAATTCCACTCACAAACCTGCAACCATTAGTGTCCTCAGTTCCTCACACATTAAACAGTCTCATTGATAGGAACGCTGATGGAACACTACCAAATTCCCCTAGACAAGGTGATCAGAGACCATGTACTTACTGCCCAATGACCAGGTGTTGGTTTAAAGAAACCAGTTCACTAACGAGTTCTGGAAGGCCTTCTGCTGGCTCCTAGAGGCCTCTTTCAACCAGTACACTGAATTCCACCTCAACTTACAGATCAATCAAAACCTGGTGATTGGATTTCCTCCTTTTTTTTTCTTTTTTTTTCATATCAGCCACACAGTGTGACGGTTCTCAAATGTTTCTTTTGATTTTCTTTAGTTCTGATTCTGTTCCACTTCACTTTGGTCCACAATAAGCTCGGTGACTTACTGTATAGTCTGTTCTCACCACCCCAACTTTTAACAACAAACTATTGTTAAGATTAAACCTAGTCTTGAGTTAAAGGATTGAGTTAAACCTTGAGTTAAATGATTTACCAGTGATTCACAACTAAAGGTAACTTAGGCCGTTATATGAACTAATGCTGCCCAAAACATCAGTCATTGTTTACATGTAAGTTAGGTGCATGTCAGAAAGAAGGTTGGAACTTTTGATGTTAGATGTTGGTGAGTAAATCACTAAGAGAAGTAGAAAGTAGAAAGGAAAGATTTCCAATGTTTCACTGATCAACTTCACTGTAGTTATTTGTAATTTAAACAAATTCAGAATGTGATGTCCGACACACTCAACACACGACAGAATAAGAGTGAGAAGTTGATGGAATGTTGGAGTTTAGGTTCCATGGTGAGCAGGTGAGTTGGTACCAGGTGAAGGAATCATGATCAGGTATAAAAGGATCCACCAGAGGATCAGTCTGTACAAGCAATGATGGGGCGTGGCTCACTAGTGTTCCAAAACTTTAAGAGAGAATCATCAATAATTTGATCAATTAGGGTCAGGGTTAAAAAGACAATGGCAAGAGGGCAAATAATTTAGGGGTGTCTATAAAATCTCCAGTTTAAATTTGAAGGCCTAAAAACATTAAAACGGCTTGATTGTTTAAAATGTGAGCGATTCTGTGACGATTCTTTCATTCTCCTGGTTTACACTATAAACCTGTGTGTGTGATTAAAGAGTTTAAAACTAACTCAAACCAAGAACCATAAACTAATATAAACTATTCAGGTATAATATTCATAACCTGCTGTATCAGGTTTTGTCTGGCAGGCCGGTGTGAGCAATGAGGCCTCAGTGCTTTTTACTTGTACCCAGTTCCACTTAGGACTTAAACAGTGGTCAGGGAGAAGGCTACATTCTCAACTTTGATAAAGCTGCTCTCTGCAGGCAAAGAGGAACACTGCAACCACTTTTTGTAACAGTTCCTGCAGGAGAAAAACATTTTATAAAGCAATTGTTCCAGTAGTTAGATGATGGTGAGTAAATCACTAAGGAATACGAGCTCAGATGTGAGAGTATAAATGTGGATGAAGCTGGTTTCCTCACCACACCTCCATTAGATCTCCATCTACACTATGCTGCCTGAAGAACTTCTACTAAACCCCTCATATGGATTAATGTTCAATTATTAATGGATTATTCTATTAATGTTACATATTTTTCTCTGGTGGGACATGTAGAGCTGGAGAAGTTCAGATATCTTTACTTCATAATTACTCTCACGGTTTATATATTAATAGTTTGTTTTAATGTTTCTGTCATTTTCATCATTTTCACTAACAAGCGTCTCCATGAACCCATGTACATCTTCATTGCTGCTCTGCTCTGTAACGCTGTGATCGGATCGACTGTTCTTTATCCCAAACTCTTATCTGATTTACTGTCAGAAAAACAAACGGTTTCATACCAGTTCTGTTTACTTCAGGCTTTTGTAGCATACTGGTACAGTGCTTCTGAGTTCACGTTGTTATCAGCGATGGCTTATGACAGATACGTGTCCATCTGTAAACCATTACAATATTCAACCATTATAAAAACGTCCACTATAAGAAAACTCATATTTTTATGCTGGTTCTTACCTGGTTGTGAAATATGTACAGGTATTCTCTTGACAACTAGAAATGATCTGTGTAAATCCAAACTGAACCGAATTTACTGTGATAATTATTCTGTTGTTAAATTAAGTTGTAGAGAAACTACTGTAAACAATTTATATGGACTTTTTATTTTCAGCATTGCCGTATTTCCACCTGTGATCTTCATCATCTTCTCGTATATTAGAATTCTTACTGTGTGTTTGAGGAACTCAAAGGTGTTCAGGAGAAAAGCTCTCCAGACCTGCTTACCTCATCTTATCATTGTCATTAACTTTTCTATCAATGCATCTTTTGAAATTATTAATAACAGACTGGAATCTAATCAGATTCCTCACATTATTGAGATGATACTGTCGATTGAATTTTTAGTGATTCCTCCTCTGTTCAATCCTATTATATATGGATTAAAACTTCAGGAGATTTTTAACAGCATTAAGAGGCTGATTTCATGTCAAAATAGAGCCAGAGTTTCTTTTTAGATTGACACTTAGTTTAAAATTCTGATATTTATAACTGCTTTAAATTGTAGTCGTTTTGTGTTTATGTATAAAAGTATAAAAATCTGGAACTAAAATCAAACTGAACATGAATTCCAGCACAGTATTCTAGGTGCAGAACATAACGATCATCAGAGACCTTAATCATGCTTTATCAGATAATTAATCAGACATGTAGAAAGTGTATTTCTGTGTAAACCTTGTGATGCAAATGAATCTGAATCAGGTCGCTTTGGCCAGAGCTCATGGGCCTTCCAACATCAATCCTCTTTACTCCATTTATCAATTATACAGGAACCTGAGTGATTAGATATTATGTGAGTGGTGAATGATCCTCAGCACAGCATTAACACAGTAATGTGTGTGGAACTGGTACGAGTGTGTCTACTGAACAAGACTGATTATCCCAATATAGTGGCCAGTAAGTGGATTTACAATATTTTAAATGAAATGTTGACTGTTGTTAAGTAAAATAATAAGAAGTCCATAAACTTTTGATAACTTGTCTTTCTCTTTTGAACAGAGACGGCTCATTTCAGTTCCCCTCTGAATGTTAAACATCCCCAACACCCCTTGTATAACTGAACACATAACTTGGTTCTGCTTGTAAATAATTCTCTTTGGCAACTAAACTTGGACATAAACTCACACACTCACATCCACGTGTAATCTCCTCTATATAATCTCATCCTCCCTGTAATAACCTGGAACTCTGAGTGTCTGTGTGATATAGTTCCTTCCTGTGCTGACTCAGGTTTTGCTGAGCTCTTTCTCTCAGACTCGTAGCAACTACTGACACTGGAGTAGAAGATCAGAGCACCAGGATTTCTTACTGTTCTAACAACAGTTTGGGTTTTCTTCTCGACCGTGGTGAAGAGGCAACTGTTCCATACACAGCGCTGTGAAAATGTATAAACCCCATTTCCAGAAAAGTTGGGACATTTAATAAAATGCAATAAAAAGAAGAATGTGTGATGTGTTAATTCTCTTACATCTTTATTTAACTGATAAAAGTAGAAAGGAAAGATTTCCAATGTTTCACTGATCAACTTCACTGTAGTTATTTGTAATATAAACAAATTCAGACTTTGATGTCCGACAAACTCAACACACGACAGAATAAGAGTGAGAAGTTGATGGAATGTTGAAGTTCCAGTGTTTGAACAGGTTCGACAGTGAGCAGTGAAGGATCCACAAAAAGATCAGTCTGTACAAGCAATGATGGGGCGTGGCTCACCACGGTGTTCCAAACTTCAGGAGAGGTTTGTCATTTAGTTTAAAAATAAACATTTCTGAATGCAAGAAGGCAAATAATTTAGAACTTTCACCATCTACTGTACATAATATTATTGTGAAAAGATTCAGGGAATCCTGACAATCTCAGTGTAGAGCAAGAACAGAAACCACTACTGAAGGTGCGTGACCTTTGACCCTTCAGATGACACTGTCATTAACCTGTCATGCTACTGTGATAAATATAACCACATGAGCTCACGAGTACTTAAAAAAAACATTTTCACTTAACACAAGAAGGTCAGTGAGTTCCACCTGACAAGGACCAAAAAGGAGCGACCAGACTGTTATCAACAAGAGCTGTAAAAGCCCAAAACTGTCACAGTATGAGTGTCTATAAAATCTCCAGTTTAAATTTGAAGGCCTAAAAACATTAAAACGGCTTGATTGTTTAAAATGTGAGCGATTCTGTGACGATTCTTTCATTCTCCTGCTTTACACTATAAACGTGTGTGTGATTAAAGAGTTTAAGACTAACTCAAACCAAGAACCATAAACTAATATAAACTATTCAGGTATAATATTCATAACCTGCTGTATCAGGTTGCACAGGGTCGCTGAGCTGCAGGGCCGTGTTTCAATCCACATTCTGTTTATGATTTGATGTGCTGCTCATACTAGTCAATCCTCTTCAAACTCAGTCTCTCTCCTGTTACCTTTAGACGGGTATGCTACTTTTCATTTGTCAGCTGAAACTTTGATAAAGCTGCTCTCTGCAGGCAAAGAGGAACACTGCAACCACTTTTTGTAACAGTTCCTGAAGGAGAAAAACATTTTATAAAGCAATTGTTCCAGTAGTTAGATGTTGGTGAGTAAATCACTAGGGAATACGAGCTCAGATGTGAGAGTATAAATGTGGATAAAGCTGATTTCCTCACCACACCTCCATTAGATCTCCATCTACACTATGCTGCCTGAAGAACTTCTACTAAACCCCTCATATGGATTAATGTTCAATTATTAATGGATTATTCTATTAATGTTACATATTTTTCTCTGGTGGGACATGTAGAGCTGGAGAAGTTCAGATATCTTTACTTCATAATTACTCTCACGGTTTATATATTAATAGTTTGTTTTAATGTTTCTGTCATTTTCATCATTTTCACTAACAAGCGTCTCCATGAACCCATGTACATCTTCATTGCTGCTCTGCTCTGTAACGCTGTGATCGGATCGACTGTTCTTTATCCCAAACTCTTATCTGATTTACTGTCAGAAAAACAAACGGTTTCATACCAGTTCTGTTTACTTCAGGCTTTTGTAGCATACTGGTACAGTGCTTCTGAGTTCACGTTGTTATCAGCGATGGCTTATGACAGATACGTGTCCATCTGTAAACCATTACAATATTCAACCATTATAAAAATGTCCACTGTTAGAAAACTCATATTTTTAAGCTGGTTCTTACCTTGTTGTGAAATGTGTACAGGGGTAATATTAACATTACGACTTGATCTGTGTAAATATAAGCTGAACCGAATTTACTGTGATAATTATTCTGTTGTTAAATTAAGTTGTAGAGAAACTACTGTAAACAATTTATTTGGACTTTTTATTTTCAGCATTGCCGTATTTCCACCTGTGATCTTCATCATCTTCTCGTATATTAGAATTCTTACTGTGTGTTTGAGGAACTCAAAGGTGTTCAGGAGAAAAGCTCTCCAGACTTGCTTACCTCATCTTATCATTGTCATTAACTTTACTGTCACTATTAGTTTTGATATTATTAATAACAGACTGGAATCTAATCAGATTCCTCACATTATTGCGATGATACTGTCGATCGAATTGTTACTGATTCCTCCTCTGTTCAATCCTATTATATATGGATTAAAACTTCAGGAGATTTTTAACAGCATTAAGAGGCTGATTTCATGTCAAAATAGAGCCAGAGTTTCTTTTTAGATTGACACTTAGTTTAAAATTCTGATATTTATAACTGCTTTAAATTGTAGTCGTTTTGTGTTTATGTATAAAAGTATAAAAATCTGGAACTAAAATCAAACTGAACATGAATTCCAGCGCAGTATTCTAGGTGCAGAACATAACGATCATCAGAGACCTTAATCATGCTTTATCAGATAATTAATCAGACATGTAGAAAGTGTATTTCTGTGTAAACCTTGTGATGCAAATGAATCTGAATCAGGTCGCTTTGGCCAGAGCTCATGGGCCTTCCAACATCAATCCTCTTTACTCCATTTATCAATTATACAGGAACCTGAGTGATTAGATATTATGTGAGTGGTGAATGATCCTCAGCACAGCATTAACACAGTAATGTGTGTGGAACTGGTACGAGTGTGTCTACTGAACAAGACTGATTATCCCAATATAGTGGCCAGTAAGTGGATTTACAATATTTTAAATGAAATGTTGACTGTTGTTAAGTAAAATAATAAGAAGTCCATAAACTTTTGATAACTTGTCTTTCTCTTTTGAACAGAGACGGCTCATTTCAGTTCCCCTCTGAATGTTAAACATCCCCAACACCCCTTGTATAACTGAACACATAACTTGGTTCTGCTTGTAAATAATTCTCTTTGGCAACTAAACTTGGACATAAACTCACACACTCACATCCACGTGTAATCTCCTCTATATAATCTCATCCTCCCTGTAATAACCTGGAACTCTGAGTGTCTGTGTGATATAGTTCCTTCCTGTGCTGACTCAGGTTTTGCTGAGCTCTTTCTCTCAGACTCGTAGCAACTACTGACACTGGAGTAGAAGATCAGAGCACCAGGATTTCTTACTGTTCTAACAACAGTTTGGGTTTTCTTCTCGACCGTGGTGAAGAGGCAACTGTTCCATATACAGTGTGATAAATGTACAAACCACATTTCCAGAAAAGTTGGGACATTTAGTAAAATGCGATAAAAAGAAGAATGTGTGATGTGTTAATACTCTCACATCTTTATTTAACTGATAAAAGTAGAAAGGAAAGATTTCCAATGTTTCACTGATCAACTTCACTGTAGTTATTTGTAATATAAACAAATTCAGACTTTGATGTCCGACACACTCAACACACGACAGAACAAGAGTGAAAAGTTGATGGAATGTTGGAGTTTAGGTTCCACGGTGAGCAGGTGAGTTGGTACCAGGTGAGGGAATCATGATCAGGTATAAAAGGATTAAGAGAAAATCATCAATAATTTGATCAATTAGGGTCAGGGTTCAAAAGACAATGGCAAGAAGGCAAATAATTTAGAACTTTCACCATCTACTGTACATAATATTATTGTGAAAAGATTCAGGGAATCCTGACAATCTCAGTGTAGAGCAAGAACAGAAACCACTACTGAAGGTGCGTGACCTTTGACCCTTCAGATGACACTGTCATTAACCTGTCATGCTACTGTGATAAATATAACCACATGAGCTCACGAGTACTTAAAAAAACATTTTCACTTAACACAAGAAGGTCAGTGAGTTCCACCTGACAAGGACCAAAAAGGAGCGACCAGACTGTTATCAACAAAAGCTGTAAAAGCCCAAAACTGTCACAGTATGAGTGTCTATAAAATCTCCAGTTTAAATTTGAAGGCCTAAAAACATTAAAACGGCTTGATTGTTTAAAATGTGAGCGATTCTGTGACGATTCTTTCATTCTCCTGCTTTACACTATAAACGTGTGTGTGATTAAAGAGTTTAAGACTAACTCAAACCAAGAACCATAAACTAATATAAACTATTCAGGTATAATATTCATAACCTGCTGTATCAGGTTGCACAGGGTCGCTGAGCTGCAGGGCCGTGTTTCAATCCACATTCTGTTTATGATTTGATGTGCTGCTCATACTAGTCAATCCTCTTCAAACCCGGTCTCTCTCCTGTTACCTTTAGACGGGTATGCTACTTTTCATTTGTCAGCTGAAACTTTGATAAAGCTGCTCTCTGCAGGCAAAGAGGAACACTGCAACCACTTTTTGTAACAGTTCCTGAAGGAGAAAAACATTTTACAAAGCAATTGTTCCAGTAGTTAGATGTTGGTGAGTAAATCACTAAGGAATACGAGCTCAGATGTGAGAGTATAAATGTGGATGAAGCTGGTTTCCTTACCACACCTCCATTAGATCTCCATCTACACTATGCTGCCTGAAGAACTTCTACTAAACCCCTCATATGGATTAATGTTCAATTATTAATGGATTATTCTATTAATGTTACATATTTTTCTCTGGTGGGACATGTAGAGCTGGAGAAGTTCAGATATCTTTACTTCATAATTACTCTCACGGTTTATATATTAATAGTTTGTTTTAATGTTTCTGTCATTTTCATCATTTTCACTAACAAGCGTCTCCATGAACCCATGTACATCTTCATTGCTGCTCTGCTCTGTAACGCTGTGATCGGATCGACTGTTCTTTATCCCAAACTCTTATCTGATTTACTGTCAGAAAAACAAACGGTTTCATACCAGTTCTGTTTACTTCAGGCTTTTGTAGCATACTGGTACAGTGCTTCTGAGTTCACGTTGTTATCAGCGATGGCTTATGACAGATACGTGTCCATCTGTAAACCATTACAATATTCAACCATTATAAAAATGTCCACTGTTACAAAACTCATATTTTTAAGCTGGTTCTTACCTTGTTGTGAAATGTGTACAGGGGTAATATTAACATTACGACTTGATCTGTGTAAATCCAAACTGAACCGAATTTACTGTGATAATTATTCTGTTGTTAAATTAAGTTGTAGAGAAACTACTGTAAACAATTTATTTGGACTTTTTATTTTCAGCATTGCCGTATTTCCACCTGTGATCTTCATCATCTTCTCGTATATTAGAATTCTTACTGTGTGTTTGAGGAACTCAAAGGTGTTCAGGAGAAAAGCTCTCCAGACCTGCTTACCTCATCTTATCATTGTCATTAACTTTTCTATCAATGCATCTTTTGAAATTATTAATAACAGACTGGAATCTAATCAGATTCCTCACATTATTGAGATGATACTGTCGATCGAATTGTTACTGATTCCTCCTCTGTTCAATCCTATTATATATGGATTAAAACTTCAGGAGATTTTTAACAGCATTAAGAGGCTGATTTCAATTCAAAATAGAGCCAGAGTTTCTTTTTAGATTGACACTTAGTTTAAAATTCTGATATTTATAACTGCTTTAAATTGTAGTCGTTTTGTGTTTATGTATAAAAGTATAAAAATCTGGAACTAAAATCAAACTGAACATGAATTCCAGCGCAGTATTCTAGGTGCAGAACATAATGATCATCAGAGACCTTAATCATGCTTTATCAGATAATTAATCAGACATGTAGAAAGTGTATTTCTGTGTAAACCTTGTGATGCAAATGAATCTGAATCAGGTCGCTTTGGCCAGAGCTCATGGGCCTTCCAACATCAATCCTCTTTACTCCATTTATCAATTATACAGGAACCTGAGTGATTAGATATTATGTGAGTGGTGAATGATCCTCAGCACAGCATTAACACAGTAATGTGTGTGGAACTGCTACGAGTGTGTCTACTGAACAAGACTGATTATCCCAATATAGTGGCCAGTAAGTGGATTCACAATATTTTAAATGAAATGTTGACTGTTGTTAAGTAAAATAATAAGAAGTCCATAAACTTTTGATAACTTGTCTTTCTCTTTTGAACAGAGACGGCTCATTTCAGAAAAACAAACGGTTTCATACCAGTTCTGTTTACTTCAGGCTTTTGTAGCATACTGGTACGGAACGTCTGAGTTCACGTTGTTATCAGCGATGGCTTATGACAGATACGTGTCCATCTGTAAACCATTACAATATTCAACTATTATAAAAACGTCCACTGTAAGAAAACTAATATTTTTATGCTGGTTCTTACCTTGCTTTCAAATTTGTATTGGCCTAATATTAACATTACGACTTGATCTGTGTAAATCCAAACTGAACCGAATTTACTGTGATAATTATTCTGTTGTTAAATTAAGTTGTAGAGAAACTACTGTAAACAATTTATTTGGACTTCTTTTCGGCATTGTTGTATTTCCACCTGTGATCTTCATCATCTTCTCGTATATTAGAATTCTTACTGTGTGTTTGAGGAACTCAAAGGTGTTCAGGAGAAAAGCTCTCCAGACCTGCTTACCTCATCTTATCATTGTCATTAACTTTTCTGTCACTATTAGTTTTGATATTATAAATAACAGACTGGAATCTAATCAGATTCCTCACATTATTGAGATGATACTGTCGATCAATTTTTTTGTGATTCCTCCTCTGTTCAATCCGATTATATATGGATTAAAACTTCAGGAGATTTTTAACAGCATTAAGAGGCTGATTTCATGTCAAAATAGAGCCAGAGTTTCTTTTTAGATTGACACTTAGTTTAAAATTCTGATATTTATAACTGCTTTTAATTGTAGTCGTTTTGTGTTTATGTATAAAAGTTGAACTTTGAAAGTTGAAAAATCTGGAACCAAAATCAAACTGAACATGAATTCCAGCGCAGTATTCTAGGTGCAGAACATAACGATCATCAGAGACCTTAATCATGCTTTATCAGATAATTAATCAGACATGTAGAAAGTGTATTTCTGTGTAAACCTTGTGATGCAAATGAATCTGAATCAGGTCGCTTTGGCCAGAGCTCATGGGCCTTCCAACATCAATCCTCTTTACTCCATTTATCAATTATACAGGAACCTGAGTGATTAGATATTATGTGAGTGGTGAATGATCCTCAGCACAGCATTAACACAGTAATGTGTGTGGAACTGCTACGAGTGTGTCTACTGAACAAGACTGATTATCCCAATATAGTGGCCAGTAAGTGGATTTATTTTAAATGCTTTTCTTCCCATATTTAATTTGTTCTTCATCATATTATATTTTGTTGTAATTATATAATTTATTTTATAAACCTGTCCGCAATGGCTGTGTTGTAAAACTCACTTGTCTATGGACAGTTCTTAGTTTTAGTACCATTCGCCTGTTTTTGGTGGCTCCTGGCAAATTGGATAGATAGATAGATAGATAGATAGATAGATAGATAGATAGATAGATAGATAGATAGATAGATAGATAGATAGATAGATAGATAGATAGATAGATAGATAGATAGATAGATAGATAGATAGATAGATAGATAGATAGATACTTTATTGATCCCAAAGGAAATTAGAGTAGCTCTCAGTACAAGATGACAGTTGTTAGGTAAAATAACAAGGTGTCCATAAACATTTGATAACTTGTCCTTCCCCTCTGACCTCTGTGTTACAATATTTTAGTTCCCCTCTGAATGTTATACATCCCCAACACCCCTTGTATAACTGAACACATAACTTGGTTCTGCTTGTAAATAATTCTCTTTGGCAACTAAGCTTGGACATAAACTCACACACTCACATCCACGTGTAATCTCCTCTATATAATCTCATCCTCCCTGTAATAACCTGGAACTCTGAGTGTCTGTGTGATATAGTTCCTTCCTGTGCTGACTCAGGTTTTGCTGAGCTCTTTCTCTCAGACTCGTAGCAACTACTGACACTGGAGTAGAAGATCAGAGCACCAGGATTTCTTACTGTTCTAACAACAGTTTGGGTTTTCTTCTCGACCGTGGTGAAGAGGCAACTGTTCCATATACAGTGTGATAAATGTACAAACCACATTTGCAGAAAAGTTGGGACATTTAGTAAAATGCGATAAAAAGAAGAATGTGTGATGTGTTAATACTCTCACATCTTTATTTAACTGATAAAGGTAGAAAGGAAAGATTTCCAATGTTTCACTGATCAACTTCACTGTAGTTATTTGTAATATAAACAAATTCAGACTTTGATGTCCGACACACTCAACACACGACAGAACAAGAGTGAAAAGTTGATGGAATGTTGGAGTTTAGGTTCCACGGTGAGCAGGTGAGTTGGTACCAGGTGAGGGAATCATGATCAGGTATAAAAGGATTAAGAGAGAATCATCAATAATTTGATCAATTAGGGTCAGGGTTCAAAAGACAATGGCAAGAAGGCAAATAATTTAGAACTTTCACCATCTACTGTACATAATATTATTGTGAAAAGATTCAGGGAATCCTGACAATCTCAGTGTAGAGCAAGAACAGAAACCACTACTGAAAGTGCGTGACCTTTGACCCTTCAGATGACACTGTCATTAACCTGTCATGCTATTGTGATAAATATAACCACATGAGCTCACGAGTACTTAAAAAAAATATTTTCACTTAACACAAGAAGGTCAGTGAGTTCCACCTGACAAGGACCAAAAAGGAGCGACCAGACTGTTATCAACAAAAGCTGTAAAAGTCCAAAACTGTCACAGTATGAGTGTCTATAAAATCTCCAGTTTAAATTTGAAGTCCTAAAAACATTAAAACGGCTTGATTGTTTAAAATGTGAGCGATTCTGTGACGATTCTTTCATCCTCCTGCTTTACACTATAAACGTGTGTGTGATTAAAGAGTTTAAAACTAACTCAAACCAAGAACCATAAACTAATATAAACTATTCAGGTATAATATTCATAACCTGCTGTATTAGGTTTTGTCTGGCATGGGTAATAAATTCTGGTTTTTACTGCTTAGGGAGCAGCATGTACAGTTTTGCCCAGGGCACCAGACTGGCATGATCCAGCCCTGCAACTCTGCATTGGATAAATACACAAAAGGTTTGGTAGTGGGTACTTCCACTTGTTTTAAGAACATGAGGGTTATTGTTCATCCATGAAAACACAAGCAGCACAGGATTGTTCAGAAACTTATGACATTATTTCAGAATGTAGCAGGCCGATGTGAGCAATAAGGCCTCAGTGCTTTTTACTTGTACCCAGTTCCACTTAGGACTTAAACAGTGGTCAGGCTACATTCTCAGCTGAAACTTTGATAAAGCTGCTCTCTGCAGGCAAAGAGGAACACTGCAACCACTTTTTCTAACAGTTCCTGCAGGAGAAAAACATTTTACAAAGCAATTGTTCCAGTAGTTAGATGTTGGTGAGTAAATCACTAAGGAATACGAGCTCAGATGTGAGAGTATAAATGTGGATGAAGCTGGTTTCCTCACCACACCTCCATTAGATCTCCATCTACAATATGCTGCCTGAAGAACTTCTACTAAACCCCTCATATGGATTAATGTTCAATTATTAATGGATTATTCTATTAATGTTACATATTTTTCTCTGGTGGGACATGTAGAGCTGGAGAAGTTCAGACATCTTTACTTTACAATTACTTTAATAATTTATTTCTTCATTATTTTCTTTAATTCTGTTGTAATTTTCATAATTTTCATTAACAAGCGTCTCCATGAACCCATGTACATCTTCATTGCTGCTCTGCTCTGTAACGCTGTGATCGGATCGACTGTTCTTTATCCCAAACTCTTATCTGATTTACTGTCAGAAAAACAAACGGTTTCATACCAGTTCTGTTTACTTCAGGCTTTTGTAGCTTCTGTTTATGTAGCTTCTGAGTTCACGTTGTTATCAGCGATGGCTTATGACAGATACGTGTCCATCTGTAAACCATTACAATATTCAACCATTATAAAAATGTCCACTGTAAGAAAACTCATATTTTTATGCTGGTTCTTACCTAGTTGTGAAATGTGTACAGGGGTAATATTAACATCTCGACTTGATCTGTGTAAATCCAAAGTGAACCGAATTTACTGTGATAATTATTCTGTTGTTAAATTAAGTTGTAGAGAAACTACTGTAAACAATTTATATGGACTTTTTATTTTCAGCATTGTTGTATTTCCACCTGTGATCTTCATCATCTTCTCGTATATTAGAATTCTTACTGTGTGTTTGAGGAACTCAAAGGTGTTCAGGAGAAAAGCTCTCCAGACTTGCTTACCTCATCTTATCATTGTCATTAACTTTTCTATCAATGCATCTTTTGAAATTATAAATAACAGACTGGAATCTAATCAGATTCCTCACATTATTGAGATGATACTGTCGATCGAATTGTTACTGATTCCTCCTCTGTTCAATCCTATTATATATGGATTAAAACTTCAGGAGATTTTTAACAGCATTAAGAGGCTGATTTCATGTCAAAATAGAGCCAGAGTTTCTTTTTAGATTGACACTTATATTTTATGAGATGTTTGAATTACAGGTATGCACAGTTTAACATCCGCATTGAAACAGGACATTGATCAAAATGGGCGCTGAGCTGAATCACAAGTCTTTTTAGGCTACTTTACTGTGAGACAAGATACCTTCGGTTACTAAGTAGTTTAGATATTAAAACACGATATGAAAACATTTTTTTCTTCTTCATGCAGTCTTATCATCTTCTAATAAACGACGAGATCAATGCTTCTTTGACGTTTTTTGTTGCTAGCATCACTAATATTACTTTGGGTGTTATGTATTCATATTTACAAACTACAATGAAGTTGATCAGTGAAAACATTGGAAATCTTTTCTTTTTACTTTCATCCATTTGCTGACATTAATAAAGCTTATTTACAGTCCACAGCCAGAACATTAAAATATGGTGTCCCACAAAGTTCTGTTCTAGGTCCTTGATTGCTATCACATGTACTTTTGATCACGTTTTTGATTAATAGGAGTGTAAATAATCATGTCATGCTGGTAGACAATAAACCATTTGTTCAGCATTTCTTTAAAACTAGAGGACTGAATGGTGTTTACAAAGCCATACACCTTTACTAGATAATTATACTGTCCAGATACTTTATGAAGTCTGTTACATAAATTACCGGCTGTCAATGTTTATCAGCTATAACATATTCAAGGGCCACAGAAACTATGAGGAGGTTATAATGGTTTATCACTGAGACAAGATTTAAATCTCTGTAATCAACACAGGGACTAAGATCGTCTCTTTGGTTATTAATTAAACTCTGTGACAGTTGGTGAGATTATATATATTAATAGTTTATTTGAATGTTTCTGTCATTTTGATCATTACAAGCGTCTCCATGAACCCAAGAACATCTTCATTGCTGCTCTGCTCTGTAAAAACAAACGGTTTCATACCAGTTCTGTTTACTTCAGGCTTTTCTAGCATACTGGTACAGAACTTCTGAGTTCATGTTGTTATCAGCGATGGCTTATGACAGATACGTGTCCATCTGTAAAACATTACAATTAGGGTTAAGGGCCTTGCTCAGGGACCCAACAGTGACAACTTGGTGGTAGTGGGGCTTGAATTGTGGAACAAAGATGAAATTGAAGATAAATGTATATAAGAGAGAGCTGAATAGAGAAGAAGTTGGGGGAGGGGTGTAGGGGGGGGCTGAGTTACCTCATGCACAGTAAGGAGCCAGAACTTTTCCACACATTCACTCCATAATAACTTCACAGAATGACAAAAATAATCTATAAAACTTACTTAACTGCTAATATATCTCTTTCTCTCTCTTAATCTTTAACACTAATCGAATTTATTTTATAATATATGAAACATTTGAACGTCTCATGAAACAGAACTGAAGCCACGCCCACCTCTCCTCATCCCCACTGTAAACAAGCTGGAGAGAGAGCGCGGGAAACACACGATGACGTCACCACGACGACACGTCCGAATTTAAAAGTATAAAAATAACAAAAAGGAATAAATAAATCTTATTAAAACTTTACATTTCAGTAAAATCACAGCCTGCTTCACATTACCAGACAGGTTCTGTTTAGGTTCAGCAGGTCTGGCATGCCTGGTGTGGCTGGTAAAATTGAACCTGTCAGTTAAATTTGGTTCACTGGTTGATTTGTTACGTAAGGGGGGCAAATACTTATTCACAGGGGTGATAAATAAATCAGGGTTTTAAATAAATCTTAATTTTCAGTAAATGGAATGAGGATTTAAAAGCTGCGATTGTTATTTTATCATGAATGTTGCTGCTGTTGTGTCTGTGGGGTCGAATGTTTTTAATTCGAGTATCTGATCAGGTTCTGAGCATGTTTAATAATATTGGCCGATATTATCAGAACTTTTATTTGTAAGAATTTATTTTAGTTAGGAAACTTACTGAGTACATTTAGAGAAAAATACAATAAATCCAGCGCTTATCACATCCATCCCACCCTAAACCAGTTCAGCCCCATTCATCAGGTTTAAGTTCTTAAAATGTCAATCAGTTATTAAATTGAGGATTTTTAAACGTGTATCTGAACCTTTCAGCAAAAATGTGTTTAATAAATATTTTATATACAGTCTAATGATCTTCATTAAAAGTCTACAGAAGTGTAAAAATACAGTTTAACTAAAATAACATTTAAAACTAAATCTTAAAAGTCTTTAAATGTGGGTTAAGATGTAAATGAGACAGAAATGCAGAAAAATCTTTAGTCATATTTATTGGGACATAATGAAAGATTCGGTTCATTCACATTTGCTTTTCCATATTACAGAATTCTATTTGAATTCTGATTTAAACTTAATTTCTACAGTTTCAAAAAGGTTTTTATTTCTTTATTCTAATGTGAATTTTCCACAAATCACATCTATTTGCTTTTGACTTCTTAGGAACATCTATAACATGTGGACGGACACGCATGTACTGAATCAAATTTAAACCTTTTATTTATTATAATCACAGACATCACTGATACATTCATTACGCCTTCACAGCAGCAGGTGGCGCTAATAGGACAGAACATGATCTGTATTATAACTATCACATTCTAGGTCTTTAAAAACGTATTGCCTTTATTTACTGGTCTCATTATTTATCTATTATAATGACCAGTATAGATGAGCCAGACTTTATTCACTGTGTTGACAAGAAAATCTTCTCTATAAATCAACATAATATTCAATAATCAGGACTGGATTATATTCGGCCCAATATTGTCACATGTAGGGCAGAAATAAAAAAGCAGGCACTAGCAGGCATGGACCAATATAATTATAACCTGTTGGGCTGCATCTGTAATTGATATCTAGGGTTAGTTAAGTTCAGAGTTCAGTACAAAAAGCTTTGCTATGTTTAAGTCCAGCGTTATAATTTTTTTCAGCTTGTACAAAAATGCTAAATGCTAATGAGGACGGCTTCATTACAACATGTAAACCATGATATACATTTTTATATCAGCACATGCTTGGCTGGGATTTCTTTTCACACTTTAAATGTATTTGAGCAGGCGAACTACCAAGATACCAGAGTTATCACATAATCAATATCAATAATGATAGTAATAAACATCATTTCAGTAATATAACACAGTAAAATAAAACCACCCGCCCTGGAAAGTTCACATCTGTACATTTGTTCCACTACATTGTTCCAGCTGTGACAATGATCTTACTAGCAAAGCGATAATACAGAGTTCATTTCCTAACAAAACTGCAGTAGCAACGATTTTATATTGTGAGCATCAGTTGTACCGGTGCACAAATAACATGTTACACCATCCTCACATGAGGCCAAAGGTTTTTAATTCTTTTTACAGGAAATGAACTGGGTACATTTAGCATTTAGAGAGAAATACAAATCCAGCGCTTTTCACATGCATTCCAAACTAAACCTCTTCAGCCATGCTTTATCATTCTAATTAGGATTAAATGTGAGCAGTGTTATTACATGTTACGTGTTTCTGTCAGTTGTTGTGGAAATGTAGAAAACGTCGATGTGAAATCTTTTATGAAGTGTGATGTATGGAAGACAAGGACATGCTGGAATTTTCTCTCAGGCTTAAATAAAGCAACATTACCTGAATAAATTCTTGCTTTAAATTCATCTTTTATCATCATTAAACATCATAGAATAAAATCACCTGCTTCCACTGGCACTTAACATGAGGGGTAAAATATCAGAACGGAATATAAACGATCCACCTACATCAATCAAACAGTTTCAGTCTGTAATGACGTCCCTCTGCTTTCATTAATATTCACAGTGCAGCAATTCAGAACAGGAATTTAATGATGTTTTATTAATTATGATAATCAAGATTTATTGAAATAAACTCTCAGTATTGACGACTGGACTGAACTTCCAAAAAACGACAGTAAAACTGCAGGCCAGCAAAATAACATTTTTGGCATTTTGCAGATGCTTTTATCCGAAGCAACTTACAGTTGTGACAGTATACAATCTAAGCAATTAAGGGCCTTGCTCAAGGGCCCAACAGTGGCAACCTGGCAGTGGTGGGGCCTTGAACCGGCAAACTTTTGATTACTAATCCAGTACCTTAACCACTAGGCTACAGCTTCCCAGCCACAAATAACTCCACCTCCATTTAACTTCTAAAAGTTACGTGTGTAATTTATTGTATATAATATTTTGCTTTTAATATCTGGGTAGTTTTAGTGTTTATTTATAATAAGTGTTAGAGAAGGTTGGTTGTTTCATGGCTGCAGGTGAAATAACTGTATGATTTGTTTTATCTCGAACCGTTACCTGATCTTTAATTACAGACGATACTGAGCTGATTTTCTGATCGAGTGTATTAGCTTTGATTCACCGATTTGTGGCTCGACAAAATGTAACTTGTTTCTCTGAATAATTTTCATTCTGTTGGCATTTGCTGATGTGAAATTTATCAGCGTAAAACCAGGCGTGACTGAAGCTTCACTCAGGAGAATCTAATCATGGCACAGACGGACTCAGTTCTATCAGACTGAAACCTGATGAGAAGAACCTAAATGTTCCAGGAGGTGAAACACAAACCCACTCAAGAAGTTTCACTACATGATGAATGGAATGTTGCTCGGAGAAGAAAAGTGTAAATAAGGTGCAATGTGTGTGTGTGTGTGTGTGTGTAACGTGTGTGTACTGTGTAGTATGTAATGTAGGGGGCGCTGTCAGTGCTCCCATGTGGTCACAGTATTCATCGGCAAACAGGAGGAAGTGGAGGAGCTCCTCTAACCACTGCAACACACACACACACAAATCAGTAACGATACACACTAATCACACACACACACACACACACACACACACACACACACACACACACACACACACACACACACACACACTAATCAGTAGTGATCTGTGTGATGAATGTATTTTTATCTCTTACTTCGGTTGACTTTACTAGGATATATTTTGGTCACGTGTCTGTACTCGTCCGGAGGAGGAAAATCATCCAGGGGGTGAAACGAATATTTCGACTCAAAATCATCTGGAGGAGAAACAGAGGAATGAAATTTTAATGGGTAAATCTGATTGGTCTGATCTACAGGAACATCACTGTACGATCCTCTAAACACAGTCCATGAACTTCTGAAGCAGCTTGTTTGTTTAGATTTTGTTTATATGTTCAGGACTGCATGTGTTAACCTTTGACCTCAGCTGTATCAGGTGTTGAATAACCGACACTCACCTGCGAAGCAGCGGGAACTGTGGGTGTTGTGGGCGTGACCATTGCGAGTGGGCGGGGGAGGAGGAGGGGCCGTAGCCGGGGAGCGGGAGGGCGGAGGTGGGGGTTTTCCTCTGCTGGGGGCGTCGGAGTGCGTGCGATAAGGTGGAGGGGGCGGAGCTTCACGGTTGCTGGTGCGTGCACTCTGCACAGGTACGGGAGGAGCTGCAGGGTGAAGAACTTTCATCAGAAATCTGTCATTAATAAATAACCGAATAAACAAAAAAGCTGCTCACCTGCTCCTCTCCCGGGCGGCTCTCGTACCGGAGGGGGTGGACGGGATCCAGGCGGGGCAGTAGAGGGGCTCGGGGGTGGAGGAGGTGGAGCGTGTGCTCGGGGGGTGGGCTTCTTGCTGAGCGAGTTGTGTCTCTGAGGTAATTCGGGGGCGAGCTCGTTAACCGGACTGGACGAACCGTTAGACGCCGAAACCTGCTGCCGATACGGCGGAGGAGGGGGCGGGGCTAACGACGAAGATGAGGAGGAAGAGGAGCGAACACTAGCTGGAGAAGGAGGGGCTGGAGTTGGTGGGAGGGGCTTGTCACGATTATAGGTGGGCGTGGCACTTTTCTGAGAAGGAGTGGGTGGAGCGTTGGCACGGCGACCAGCAGAAGGAGGTGTAGGAGAAGGAGATGCTTGGTGAACAAGACTCTTGCTGTTGTCAGGGCAACTAGGAGGTCGAGGAGCGGTGGGCCGAGAGGGGGGGGCCTGGAGTGAAGTTCGTCCCATCGATGTGTCTAAAACACACACACACACACACACACACAAACTCAAAAGAAGCTTTATTGGCATGACAAATAAGGACATTCGTATTGCCAAAGCAAGTTACAGAGAATAACATAAATAAAAATAAGGAAAAACAAAAATATACAGAACAGTTACATGTGCAAAAAATATTATAAAATAGAATAAAATATTAATAAAAACAGTGCAAAAATAATAACAATAAAAATTATAATATTTACATTAATGAGGTAGTAAAACAATCAGTTTGTGCGTGTGTGTGTATGAGACATGGTCACCCACTGTCCCTCACCTGGTGACAGGTGTAAGTATAGAGTGCTGCTAGTGTGCAGCTCTCTCTGTGCTCCCCCAGTAGGTGGGGCAGTTTGTCGGGGTCTGGGAGGGAGGTGAAGTTGAGGATGATGTTATTAAATTTAGGGAAGAATTGGGAGCGGACGTGGTGGTACTTGGTACACCGGGTGAGGAAGTGCAGCTCCGTCTCTACTGTACTGAGAGTGCAGTGCTGACACGACCTCTCCTCCCGGGGCAGCCAGGACCGGGTGTGTCGCCCCGTCTCCACGGCCAGGTCGTGTGCGCTCAGTCTGTACCTCGTCAGGGTGTTTCTTAATTTAGGGTCGGATACTGCGCTCAGATAATCTGCTGCACTGTAGTGTCTGTTTAGGGCCAAATAACAAATAATAAATAACAACAAATAATAAATAACTGCATTTTACTTTGAGATTTAGTTTCAGTTTCCCAATAATTCAGATATTTAGTTCGGATTTTTTGTGTAATTTGGTTTATTTTAATTGGGTTTGCAGATTTCTTTTGTTCCTGAGTCTTTATTGTGTTAGTGTGTGTTAGTGGTGTGTCGGCGTGTGTTATTACAGTGTCTGTGTGTGTTACTTGTGTATCTGTGTGTGTTAGTGGTGTATCTGTGTGTGTTAGTGGTGTATCGGTGTGTGTTACTGGTGTATCTGTGTGTGTTACTGGTGTATGGGTGTGTGTTAGTGGTGTATCTGTGTGTCTTAGTGGTGTATCTGTGTGTGTTACTGGTGTATCTGTGTGTGTTAGTGGTGTGTGGGTGTGTGTTAGTGGTGTATCTGTGTGTCTTAGTGGTGTATCGGTGTGTGTTAGTGGTGTATCTGTGTGTGTTACTGGTGTATCTGTGTGTGTTAGTGGTGTGTGGGTGTAGTGGCTCAGGACCAGTTGGATGAGGGGACTGGTATGTTTGCTCAGCTCTTGGTGTTTCAGGGCTTTATAATGATAAGTTTGTGGGTCGCTCTCATTTAGATGGTTCCAGAAGTTGATGCTCTTCTCTGTATGTTTATAATTAGTGGAAATCGGCCTAATTCTGCCCTGCACGCATTGTTCGTGGTGTGTTGGTGTGTGTGTTAGTGGTGTGTTGGTGTGTGTGTTAGTGGTGTGTGTGTTAGTGTGTGTTCGTGGTGTGTTGGTGTGTGTTCGTGGTGTGTTGGTGTGTGTGTTAGTGGTGTGTTGGTGTGTGTGTTAGTGGTGTGTGTGTTAGTGTGTGTTCGTGGTGTGTTGGTGTGTGTTCGTGGTGTGTTGGTGTGTGTGTTAGTGGTGTGTTGGTGTGTGTGTTAGTGGTGTGTTGGTGTGTGTGTTAGTGGTGTGTT
>NC_085989.1:0-65000 GCF_030014385.1 Trichomycterus rosablanca | reverse complement strand
AGTATGTGGTTTGGGACGCAGTATCTTATCTCATAATGGAGCAGCAGAGTCTAAGCTCCGCCCACATCCATTTACACACCTTCACTAACCAATAAAAAGCACTCAATATACAGGAGCACTTACTCACCTGGTTAAAGGTAGGAGGAGGAGGAACCGACATCCTGCAGCGTAGATCAGTGTGTGTACCTACACACACACACACACACACACACACACACACACACACACACACACACACACACACACACACACACACACACACGATTCACTGCTGTCATCATTTATAACTTATTAATATTAAACCAGCTCCAGTGAACTGATGCTGCATTACAGTCAGATGATGATTATGATTATTACATTCTGTCGTTCTAGAGCTGAATAATAAAAGCAAGCGATTTTTCCAAATAAAAAAATAATATAAATAAAAATAAAAAAAAGTTTTTATAGTTTATCATTATTATCATTATTTTTCTGGCTGAATGTCTGAGATTTCATCACAAGCTCCAAATATCAAATAATATTAAATTATTTCAAATAAGTCAATCATTCATCATCTGATAACTAATATAAATAAAGAAGAGCTTATTATGTTTATTATTATTATTAGGAACTATGTAATATATGAGTTTTCTATTATAACAATATAATAACAAACACATGCTAACATGCTAACAGCTCTACAGATAAAGCACCTTTATTTCAAGATAAACAAATATCAGAACGCTCATACAGGCATCATAAACTATAATAAACAGTAATACTAATATTAATAAATAAATCTGATACTGTTATGAATATTACTCACATTTTTACTCTTTATAATATAAACACTCGCTGCTCTGCATGCTCTCTACTCAGAATTGCGCATGCGCGGTACAAACCAACCAGCAAGCCGCGTACGCATGCGTGAAACGCTCTTGGTTCTGGCGGTGGATGTGATGACTAATAGTGTCCACACGGTGGAGCCAAAGCTCCGGTCATTTACTACAGCAGCATACAGCCGTCAAAACCTACTGAGACGAACGCTCAACAATGCGCTTAACCAGTAAAAAATACAGCGTTTTTACAATATTAATAAGTGTATTTAAGTTTTTTCAGCTTAAATATTACGGTGCGTAAAAATAGATGTATTTTTATCTTTCACTTTGTGTATATTCTGATATTTCACTTCTTGAGTTTCTTTTATCTGCAGATTTGATGTTGTTGATGCAGATCATTTCTGTAAAGGTTGCTGGTTCAAGCCCCACCACAACTTGTTTCTGATATCTGCGTGTAATAAACCTCACAATGTTTATTTCACCGTTTAAATCACCATTTTAGTAAAAAACTGAGCGAGCAAGTTGTGTTTACTAGATGTTTTAGCATTTGGCACCAATGGCTGTATAAGAGCGATAAACTCTGCCAGGCTGCACAGTTCAACAGCCATAGAAAGCAAAAGATGTCTTTCAGTCTGAAATGTTTGAATGATGCACAGTGCTAGCGCTAACTAGCGAGCACATTTAGAAGAGCTCTGGGCTTCTGCAGCTACTGTTGAATTTCAGTGGACATTTTAGCAAACACAGACACTAATTAATACTTAATAAAGGCTAAAACATGAGCTGAACACTGTAAAGCTGCTTTCACATGATGAGCGTTTTCTGCTTCGTTCACCGCAAGGCCGAGCACATACAGCCGCCTACCACAGCCGTTAAACCCGTCATGATACGCGGCAAAACCGCTTTTCTCACCGGGGCCTCCGAGTGGGAAGCTTGAAAACAATCCACAGTATTTACTGACAGTTTTGACAGTTCACATGCAGTTATGAAACAGTTTAGATGGAAGTGGAGCTGCATGTGGACACCCTGTCCCTATTAGTCAGTTCTGGCGTTTTTATTATTATTAACTTGTTGGATTCTTTGATGTATTTTTTGATCTCCTCTAAACTAAACAGTAAGATTAGTATTAATAGAAATAAAAAGCTGAACCCGTCTGTGCTGCTGCAGTAGGTCATGCAGTCAGCTTGTGCTTACCTGTACAGGTAGTAATCCTGACAATCATGTGGAGATAATAAAGGGTGATATGAAGGTGAAGTGCATTATGGGATTGGTGTGCTCAGTGCATGTTCAGTATGTGATAGGTGGGTGTGACCCAGGTGAAGAGTCGTGACCGTGGACTGAGGAATGATATTAGATCTGAATGCTGAACTCCTGAATGTTCGTCTGTAGAAGAAATGATGGAGAGACGTTCTCTGTTAACCACTAAAACTGTCTCATTCATACAAGCTGCTGGAACATGGGTGGTACTGTCCACAGCCAAGCATGCTTTACATCATCATGGTGTTACAGACTGCTGCGCAAGATTGAAGCACCTGTGAGCAACAAAGTTTAAGGTGCAGATTTTGGAACAGGAACACGTCTGTAAACTTCTGACTACAACTGTGTGTGGAACTATACACACACGTACGCACACATGCTCATACACGCACGTACACACACACACACGCTCAGACACGCACATACGCACACACACACGTACTTACACACGCACACACACAATATAAACAACAGTTTGTGGACATCAAACTGTAAACTTGTTGAACATCTTATTCCAAACCCTGGACTTTAAAATCAATTTTGTTTACAGTAGAACTATTTTATTTTGATATACAAAAGTTACAAATAAAAATGTACCTGATTACTTAAATAAATAAAATAAAATCAGATGTTTATATTGTCCATAATTTGTGTATGAATAATAAATGCAATTAAAATACTGAATTATTTTGGGTTTTTTGGAAAACAATAAAATATAAACAGAATTTTTATTTGAAATGATTAACAAAATAGTAAACCTCCGTAAACAGTACTCTGTTATTCGATCTCATTTTTATTTCAATTCATTTTCTATGATACAAGTGAATCAGTGAAACAACATCATGGAAGGAAACGTCGACCGTAAAGTGTGTACGTGAGCTAACAGAGAGAATCTCCACCCTGTTCCTGGTTAATCCTGCACCACAGCTTTTCCACATCTGGAAAAATGCTTCATGTACATTTCATTTATTTAGTTTGTTTTTAGGGTTACAGATGATAAATGATGACGTTCATGTTTAAGCTGCCCAACATTTGGTGCCGTAATTGTTTATAGTTTGTGTTTAAAGGTGAAGAGCAGAACTATTTATGCCATAGACAATAATCATATTCAGGTCTTAGAAGCTGTACAACACCAACCCTACCTGCTGCACCACTATGCCAACCCCACACTTTATATTGAAGATATTACAGGAGTTGCCATCATTTTATCACAGTTTATAACATAATTATTGACCTTTGATTGTCCTGATCTTCACTCTCATCTGATAAACAGAATTATGGCTCCTTCAAACGCTTCCATAAACGGGAAGTTAAGAAGATTCCACTCTGTACTTCTTCCTTCAAATGGATCCGAATTAGACAACCTTGTTCTGACTCACTCACGATTGGTTAACCAGTCCTCAGTAACTCTCACTAAACCATCTCAGTCCAGGCATGTTTGCTCCGTGATGGAGACGCTGCAGACCTCATGGAGACCTGGAAGATCTCAGCTGAAGATTTTCATTCTGTAAGTTGCGCCTCTCTCAATTGGGTGGTCTGAAGCGAGCCAGGTTTATGGGTTCTTTGCTCGGGATGCACCAGTCATCGGCCTCGTGGCTCGTCGTGTAATGTTTCAGCGCCGTTTTATTAAATACCGGCAACTTCTCCACCGAGTCTGAGGACAGCGCCTGAGAAGAGGACGAGGGACAGAGCTGAGGGTTCGAATAAAGACTCTGCAGGCAAACAGTCTGGTACCAGTGAAAAGTAAAAACACCGCTAGTTCCAGGAGATTTGGGAAAACCTGGGAACATGGGCTCAGCTGGAGGTAGGGGAGAAGGAAACATGGTTTATCTGGGGCTGGGAATCACTAGAGAACAATGAAACCTGCAGGTCTAATACGAGGGGAAAAATGGAAATACTTGGGAACTACAGAAGGAAACTAGGAACACTGGGAAAATTGCGAAACACTGTGGGAAACAGAAAACACCGGGGCAAAAATGTCCTACCTGGGCGCTAAAAAATTAGAAAACTAGGCACCACCTTGGGAACGGTTAAACAAGAACAACTAAAGACAAGGGAACTGATTAGAGAATCAGGAAGATTTAGGAACACTTAGGATTAGGGGCACGGGTACACTGGGTACTGGGTTAGAAGATTATTTATTAATATTATTGGTACCTTCATGTGGATGATGGCGTCTGTGCCATAGCCTTCCAGTGGGTACAGCTGTAAATCTCCCTGGAAGTAGCGGGCATAGAGACGGGAAATTGGCAGGCCATATCCGAACCCCGCCTAACACACAACAACAATAAGCATCACACACACATTCAGCTAATTGGGACGCGTGTTGCACCTATAAAGTCATCAAACTCATTACAGTCACATGACACCTTAGCGAATGTGAAATCGTGCAGTGTGTACTGAGATTATAACCCGTGCTGGGTGTGTGTGACGGTAGGTGTGTTTGTGTGTTTGTGTGTGTGGTACCAGTGGAGCTCGTTGGTGGTTGCTGATCTCAGGTCTGGGTGCAGTGGAGTACATGTAGCTAAAGAGACGCTCAACCTTTCGGAAGGGAACACCACCGCCCCGATCACTCATCTGAAACAGCACAAGGGTGTTTTTAATAGAACACAGCCTGGAACTCTCATACAAAATGACCCCAGTTCTCACCTGATCACAAGCTTTTACAAGTAAAATGTGAAATTTAAACAAGTAAACACACACGAGTAAATCAGATATTGTGTTGTTTGGAAGTTCAGAGCTTAAATCTGCAGAGACTGAAACGATTTATGTTGTTTATGTACTTTATTCAGTACCTTGATGGTGAGATCTTCTCCCCCGAGAGCCACCATCACTTTAATGGGGGGTAAAACTTGACTGGATTGGTGATGCTCGATCGTGGCTCTCATCGCATTCTGTAAAAAAGAATTCTTTATGATTAATAAAGTGAATACGGCTGAGCCAAATGAACTCTCTGTTAGTGGTGGTGTACCTTAAAGAGTTCAAAGAGCATATGGAAGAGGTGTGATGGTACGTAGCAGATGTGGATGAGTTTCTTCTCATTGTTTACTGTAGAAATAAGATAAGCAGTTCAGAGTCGGTGCTGATTAAATAAAATGATTTTATTATTCAGTACAAAGAGCAACCGAGGTTAGCGCCGATAAAGCTAATGCTCCATGAGAGCCTACTGCTAATCATTTGCTAATGCTAATAACTACAATAACTCACTCCTGGTGGGTTTCTGTATATTAAGGTTTATTACCGGTGCTGCCGGCATCCATCTGCTTAGGTTTTCTGCTGGAACCCAAACCGTGTTGTGGCCTCATGTTTGGACCTGAACTGAGCGCTGCACCAGTTGGTGGTGGTGATGGTGTTTGGGGGTGGGGTGGATGGTGGTTACTTGGTTGTCACAGGCGCTCCGAGCAGCCATATTGTGACGAGCAGTTCTGCGCTGTACCTGTTCTGTCCACCTTGGCTGATCACTTCATATATCTGGTTTATTTTTAATTTCTGCAGGTGAGGGGCGCCACAACCCGCCCGCCCTGTTACACTACATACGTCTAACACGGTGTGTGTGTGTGTGTACCGTTGATCTGAATCAGTTCCAGTTTTGGAGATCCAAGGTAGTACTGCTCACACAGCAACTTAGCGCTGTCATACGCATCTAAACACACACACACACACACACACACACACACACACACACACACACACACATTTGAATTTATTTATACTGATATATTTAATTTTTGCAAACATCTTAAGGCTCTAACCAATAAAGCCCTCCAACACCCACAACCGGATCAGGTGTATTTCTGTTATTGGGATCATCTCCACCCCTAAATGTAGAGTAGATAATCTAATGCTAACCTCTGATCACCTCGCTGACATCACACTGAGGATCGATAGAGCCGATGGTGCTAGGGTGGGCGTGGTGCGATCCATGGTCAAAGATCAAAGCTGCACAAACACAGAGAGACTCGGTGTGGATTAAGAGTACATGAGATAAGTGATGAGCTAAACCTACCAGCTTGTACTGGTGTGTACCAGTCTGTTACCAGTGTGTGTGTACTGGTCTGTGGTTACCAGTGTGTGTGTACTGGTCTGTGGTTACCAGTGTGTGTGTACTGGTCTGTGGTACCCAGTGTGTGTGTACTGGTCTGTGGTTACCAGTGTGTGTGTACTGGTCTGTGGTTACCAGTGTGTGTGTACTGGTCTGTGGTTACCAGTGTGTGTGTACTGGTCTGTGGTTACTCACTGTGCTGGTTGGTGAGCATGCGGATGGAGATGCGGCTCATGTAGAAGCGATCGAGGAAGTACTGGATGTTCTGGTTGGTGACTGGATCCTGGTTAAAGGTGTCCTTGTACTCGATGACCCCTTGTGCCATGGTGGGTACCACAGCATTGTGTCTGTTCCTCATGTTCACGAGAGCTTCCACAAATCTGCACAACAACAGAGAAACACCGTGATCAGGGGAACAGTTTCCTCCCTGTATTACAGGTTTGCGGTACAACAGAAAAACATTTGTCCTCTCGTCCAGAGACCACGAGTTTAACCCCCGATAATGCCCCCCCCCCCCCCAAACACACAGATCTCACCTCGCCCCATTATCACTCCAGCACTGAGCCAGTCCTGTACAGATCCATACAGTAATAAGAGAATGAACGAGTGACTTACTCCTGTTGAACTCTGTGATCTTCTGAATTCTTATCATGGAATTCAAGAACCTCCATCAGACTCTGAACATACCTGCACCAAAGAAAAATAAATTCACTTCATCATCATCTTATTCACATTAATCTACATGAACTTCTTTATCGTCTGCTCTGTGGGTCCAGAGCCGCCTGAAAACGCCCCCCACCTAGGGTTGGGCGATATTGCCGATTTTCATACCGCCATACCGTCTTCAAAAAATACCGCGGTATACGGTATTACCGCGCAGGCGCGTAGGGGCGTGTCTGTCTGTTAGTGATGGGTCGTTCGCGAACGATCCGATTCTATTGAACGGCTCTTTGAAATGAACTAAAGGAACCCGAGTCGCGCCTCTGGGAGCTGTTATATAGGGTGTGTTCGAAAAGCTAGGGAGCTCTCTACATATATTTTTATTTTATAATGACTGATTAATTCCGTCTACTGATGCGAAGCGGAGTGAAATACAGCCGATTAGAACTGCGCAGTTATCACGGGGAGCGACACACACACACACACACACACACACACACACACAGATAAAGAGAGCGCTAGTAGTAATAATTGAGAAAAAACTCGTTTAATGATGTTAAATCTGATTGGTTCATGGCGTGTATGTTTTAAAGCAGAAACAAACACAGGGACAAACACATCTCTGCACAAGAGAGGATTTTTATGAAACTTAATGCAATGCAACCACAGTCTGTCTTTTTCCTGTAAAACGCGTCTATGTAGAGCGCGCACTAGTTTTCGTGTTATCACCTCAGTGATCACCTCCACAACTAATCAGCGAGCTCCAACCGCCTACCCCTCCCACCCCTCCCTTACTGTGGATGCGCGCATGTCCTAAAGTCTCCGTTTTTAAGGTAAACCTGAAGCAGAAATTTGGCGCTTCACATTTTTTTTAAAATACCGTCACCATTTTTAAATACCGCGGTATACCGTACTACCGTCATACCGCCCAACCCTACCCCCACCCCCCCGTACGGGGTATTAATCCATCACAGGGCATCACAAAACACAACAACAATAAACTTCACTGACTGGGACTGAAGCTTTCCGCTGTGTGGTGTGTTTTTATTGTTTTAACTGTGACTTAAAACTTCAGTAATTATTTCACTTTAATTATTTTACTTTAATTAATATAATAATAATAAAGAATCACAGCTTAAACCCTGAGGAAGATGGAAATGTTTATCTGATGTTCTGATGTTCAGGCTCCTCAGACTGTAATAAATCTGATCCAACTCACACTGTTCCACTAATTCCTAGAAAAGAAGAGCTTTCTGCAGAAGCCCCGCCCTCTGTTCCTGTTCCACCAATCAGAGAGCAGTGGTGTGAACAAAAACAAGCGAGCCCCTCAGTACAGAAACAAGCCCAGTACCTGGAGCTGTGCAACACTATACTGTGTTACAGGTTTCACTTTAAGCATGTGGGTGTAGGTGTTGCAGGCATCGATTCATCTCAGTTTAATCCATCAGAAGTTTATAGATTAATAAAGAAATGTATGATGAGAGTGTGAGCTGACGTGGTGTAGAAATGAGTGTGAGCAGCTGAAGGAAACGTTCTCCTCCTCAACAAAAACAATCCTGAGGAACAGACGGGTCAAATTTCACCAACGACTGACCCTCATAACAACAGCGCGAGAAATCACAAAAACAACTTTCACAATCCAGAACAGCTCAGCTAACACCAGCCGTTACTCACCATCATTTATTCATCTATCTATCTACATCATTTATAACTATCACATCACAGAGTTCAGAGTTTCACTTCTACACAGCAGCAACATTCTTCTCGATTACAAGTGTTTAATAATTTAGGAAATAAAGATGTTTAAAAGATATTATACAAGACGTGTTTACGAGACATGGACGTGTGTAAATTTAACACTGTATTTTTTTATTAATAAAAAAATCTTTTGTGGTCATGAAAACAAGTCCAACTCAAAAAGGTTTCAAAAGAAGAGGGTTAAGGTTATTTACAACATTCCACCTGTAATAATGTCAGTTTTTAATGGTTTGGCTCTCGCTGACCTCCCCACTGCTCCATGTTTTCTCTCATTGGAGTTTATAGCTCATACTGTGGTTCGAATGAGTCCTAGAGCCTTACACATGACTGATCTGGTGAGGTTGGTGATCGAGTGACCACAGTGGAGTGATTTTGGTGTTGAATGTAATAATGTGTTTGTGTAATAAAATGTTTAAATGAGTGTTTTAAGAACCTGATGTTCCTCATGATGCTCCTACTGAGGGGTGTACTGGACTTTAGGGCTGTGTATAGTGTGTGGGTACCAGCTTTGGACGAGCTGGGCTGAGGGGGTGGACAGCAGAGATGATGGTAGAAGGCTGAGTTCCTTCAGGATGTTGGAGATCCTCACAGGAAGTTCCTGTCTCAGGAAACAGAATGATGTTTTCTCACATGCATTAGTGGAACCTGCAAAACAGGGGAAACATGAAGAACCTGAAGAACGTGGAGAACATGATATAAATTATTTTTAATACTTTTCTTTCCTGTTGTATTCAGTGTAATGGTTGATGGGCATGTAGAAAAAAAACCAAAAACCAGAAACCCGCGGTTCTCAAACAATCTTCTTCCCATCCTATAAAGAACGACCTTGTAGATTCAAACCAGTACGTGTACTGGAGCGAATCTTTCTTCAGTCACTGAAGCTCTTCATAAAGACAGAACCTTCATGTCATCAACAGTCATTTTCTAGACCTGTTCACAGATGTTAAGGACCATGTTCTTGTCTGGTTCTCCCCAGAGTTCCTCAGGAATCTGTTGTTGGTCCATTTTTGTTCTCTTTGTACTGGGACTGGCGCTCGGCTCCATCCACAAACAGACATTCTGTACCTTTCTGAAAGGAACATTCCCTTAAACTGGACCTGCCAACCACCCCTGAGCTGCTCGGTCCCTCACACACAGATAAAACACACAGACCTCATTATATCAACCGTCACATCCTGTGGCGTCTCTTCCACATCATCAGAAGAACATATGAGGGCAGCGGTAACACAGCAATTTAGGTACTGGGCTAGAAATGAAAAGGTCACTGGTTACCAGGTTGCTATTGTTGGGCCCTTGAGCAAGGCCCCTAACCCTGAATTACTTGGACTGTGTTTTTCCACAAATGTAAATTGCTTTAAATAAATAAGCTGCTTCTGACAGAAGAAACCAATCAGATTCTTGTACAGACTTTTGTCACATTAATAAAACAATTATTATAACCTTTATGTTCTTTACAGAACCTCCAAACTGCTGCTGATCACTGTTAGAGAATCCTGATCATTATTTATTTAGTAATAAATAATCCCACTCGGGTTCTACCAGATCAGTTTGATGTTTATAGCTTCACCTGAACCACTGACCTCCTCTTTAGATCAGTCGGCTGCTTAGATGAGCCCATGGAGGTTTGGTGTTAGCACATGGACAGAGAATTTATTACACTGTAGAATTTATACTGACAGTTTTCACTCTGCCTACTGAGTCCTAATAAGTACATTTATACCTAATGTGTTCAGTAATATTTTAATTAATTTAAAAGTTAACAAAATATGCTAAATAATAAAAGTAATAAATACAAAGATAAATCTGTATTTTTGATGGTATAAAGAATAAAAACTTTAAATCTCACCGAAGTCCAGGAACTGTTTCATGGAGAGAGGAGAGGGATTAAACCTGGAGAAATGATCGATGTGTTTGGGTAAATTCGCCAGAGCTGAATTCTTCATTATAAACCTCACAAACTTCATCCTGATCAGATTAATTTAAATTGAACAAACTGAGAATTTAATCTAATAAAACAGAACAGAACAGCACAGAACAGAACTAAACTGAACTGAATCGCTCCGCTCTTGTTTACGTGATTATTAGTGACGCTGAATCTTTTATATGCGCTGCACATTTAACCCCGCCCACTCTACTCCAGCGCTCCAATGAAAGAGCTGCAGCTGCAGTGTGACCACGCCCACCGAGTCCACAGTACAGAATTCCGAATTAAACTTAAATAAAAATTCTTTATTATTATTATTATTGTTTAAAACGTGGATAAGTAGTTATACACACACATACATGCATATTGTACAACAGTGTGTGTGTGTTAACACGCTTAGAAAGTACAAGTACAAGAAACTTGTTGATGCATGCTCAATAATCCAGGTACACAAATCCACAAAATTGAATCAGTTCATCTGGACACAAGTCTGTTGTAGAGATACGTTTCGTCACTCAATCCGAATGACTTCTTCAGTGAAATACAAGAAACAAAATGTAAAAATATGTTTGTGTAAATAATTGAAGTAAGAGTTTACAGTAATTATGTTCTATTTTTAAATCCTGATCACCACAGAATCAAATCCACCCGCGTTCAGTTGAGGGGGTGAATGTGGATCTAATATCACTGTTATTAACGATTATTAATTAACTGTTATTAACGATTATCATTAATCACTCATTTCTAAAATGTTAAAAATGTTCAGTTTAGTTGTTAAACATTATTTGAGTAATTCATGTTCAAGTTCAGAAGGAACTAGACTGATGTGGGTATGTCTATAATAAATATTGCAATGTCTCCCCCTGCAGGATGAACTAGGTATGACTGATCTTTTGACTTGATTATTGACGGGTACAAATGATTTAATAATATCGAAATCGGAACTTTAAATAATTTTTAAAAAATTAACTAAGTTTTAAATAATTTTCTTGTTACTTCTATTCTGTTTTTGCTACTGTATACTACTATTATATACTACACTTATATACTACACTTATAAACTGTATACTACACTTATATACTGTATACTATACACACACACACACACACACACTGATTTGGGGCCCCATTAGACCACCAGCACTGTGTAGTAGGGTATTTGGAACACAACCTCTCTTTGATATATCACAAAGACACGGCGCTGCTGCACGATCAGATTTATTGAGGTTCATTAATCAGAGGACGATGTCATCACGGGAGCTGACCGGGTGTGTCTGGGGTTGTCGGCTGTGGGGTTCATTATCAGGTACATCACGGGGGGCTGCGTACTCCACCATGTTGGGTAAACCAGAAACAACACAGCAGCTCAAAGCACTGCGAAAAATTGCCATGTCATGGGCGTCGTACCTGCACACAGGTGAAGAGCCCCGCCCATTTCATTATAACATCATTATTCATTATTTATTACATATTTATTACTATTATCACAACAATTCTCAACTGTAGTAAACAGACATTAATCTAAAGAGGGGTGGAGCTTAGATCACGTGACAATTCAACATCCAATCATTACAGAATCAAACAAATAAAGTAAATGAACCATTGATCAGTTCTCTCATCGTAACACTCAACACAGAAGGTGGTGCTGAATCCATTAAACCCTCCGATCACAAAGATCAGCTCATCCAGCACCTACACACACACACACACACACATGTACAAACACACACACACACGATTAAATATAAAAGTTAATTTAAATAAACATGATTTTTGTAAAAACGTTTTGTGTAAAGAACTGAAACCTCGATGCCGAAGTTGCTGCGAGGGTTAAACATGTTAGGGATGTTCCTCCAGGTGTTGGTCAGAGGGTTGTACACCTCAGCACTGCTTAAGCGATTAGCACCATCAAATCCACCAACCTACACACACACACACACACACACACACACACACACACACACACACACACACACACACACACACACACACATCAGTATCAGGTGGAAGGCTGCAGTCATGTGACACAGACACACTGTGTGGCTGTGTGAAGTCAGATTTTCATGTTTGTAATTTCAGGTTCATTATTAATTCTCACACAGAGCCAGAGGAGAACCCTAACCCCCCCCCCCCCCCCCCCCCCCCCCCCCACACACACACACACACACCCCCCAAACACTGCGCCTGACAGCCAGTTGTGCTACTGCTCACAGAGATGAATTTGCAGGTCAGAAATGAACACATTATGAGATCTGTGTTCCAGTAGTTGTGCTTCTCTTTTTGAGGTACTTACAGAGTAAAGCTGATCTCCATAAGCGATCACGCCCACCCCACTTCTCCTGCTCCTCATGGGCTCAATCAGGCTCCACTGGTTGGTTTCAGGCATGTAGCACTCCGCCGTAAACAAACACTCATTACCGTTAAACCCTCCACAGATGTAAACCTGAACACACAACCACAGAATCAAGAAGGTGCAGACACAGGGGTGCAGGCGACAGACCCAAAAACAAGGGCATCATTGCTGGATGATTACTGTAGTTAGACTGTATAGCAACAGTGTATATCATACATAAATCTTACATATAAGGTGTATATCATACATAAATCTTACATATAAGGTGTATATCATACATAAATCTTACATATAAGGTGTATATCATACATAAATCTTACATATAAGGTGTATATCATATATTTGTTTATATTTAAGGATTAAGAGGGTCGGTTGTAATGGATGGAGGTGAAATGTGGGAGTGGGTTTGAGGGACGGAAATTCAAGAGTTTAAAAAGTAATGGGACCTCAGTTGCGTAGTTGCTAGTGTGATAGTGTTTATGTACCTTGCCATGAAGGGTGGTGGCGCTAGCGTCACTCCTCTGTTCATGCATTGGTGCAATTATTGTCCACTGGTTGGTTTCTGGTTCATACCGCTCAGCCGTGTTTAGACGAACATGGCCGTCAAATCCCCCCATCGCGTAAATACAGCCGTTCAGTACACACACACTAACATAACAGCGACGAGAGTGCATGGGTGCAACCTGTCCAACACACACACACACAAACACACACAGTTCGGGTCAGCAGCGTACTACGTAGGTAAATGAGAAGCTGTGTGGGTGCTTGTTATCTGTGGGCACCTCATGCCAGGTCCTGCTGATGGGGTTGAACTTCCTGACGCTGTTAAAATAATCGACGCTGTTAAATCCTCCCACGCAGTAAACAAGTCCGCTGAGGAAGGCTGCACCATGATAGGCTCTCGGACTCTCCTCCTCCTGCGTCACATTCACCCAGCGGTCCGCCCGGGCATCGTATGCCTCGATCCCATTGGTTGGACTGCCACCGCTCCAGCCACCGATGGCCAGCAGGACAGACTGCGGCAGGCGAGGGCGGGTCAGGGGATTTCTGTAGTTAGTGGTGGACAATCCGTTCATGTTCAGGTCGTACATGGCCTTGAGAGCGCTGATGATGATGGGCTTACACTCCTCACTCTCCCTCACCAGAGCGTTGTTCTTCACGTTATTCATGAAGTAATCAGGTGTCATCAGACCCATCCGCACCTACACCGTCAAAAAGAACCATCAGACTCCTGCACATTCAATCACACATTCACCTAACAATCAGACTAATCACAGCCTGGGCTGTAGTAGTGGATGAGTGGGTGTGGTTAGACTCTGAGCAGTGGGGAGAGTGGGCAGTGGGGTGAATGAACAGTGGGGAGAGTGGGCAGTGGGGTGATTGAACAGTGGGGTGAATGAGCAGTGGGGTGAGTGGGCAGTGGGGAGAGTGGGCAGTGGGGTGAATGAACAGTGGGGAGAGTGGGCAGTGGGGTGAGTGGGCAGTGGGGTGAGTGGGTATAATCGTACCATGGGCAGTAAGGTGCTGATATGGACGATGCGTTTCTGAGGTTGGTGCTGGATCCAGCGTATAATGGCCTGGAACACCAGATCCTCCTGCTTGGCGTTCAGCTCGTCCCTCTGGATGATGTCACTGAGCTCGTGGAGCGTCAGGGTCAGGAACTCCTCAGACTCGACCGTCAGCCGCTCGAATTGCTGCAGGATGAAGCGGTGAGCACGGAGCTTCAGGTCCTCACAGCTATACCAGCCGGCATAGCGCCAGATACCGACGCAGTTCCTTGGACATAGCTGGTGCCGGAGGAAGCAGCAGCACTTCTTCACCACGCCCAGCACCGCCAGCATGTCTGCCGCTGCTAGCAGCTCCTCCACATTGCCATGTGTGACGTTGACGTAGCGAGTGTAAGCGTACTGGATTATCAGCTGCATAATCTCAGGAGAAACGCCGGTGATGGTGTAGTTCTGCTTCCCCGACTCACTCCACCCGCTGGTGAACAGAGTCCTGCCAACAACAACCACCACCAAATCAACCACCGAATCAACCCCACCAAATCAACCCCACCAAATCAACCACCGAATCAACCCCACCAAATCAACCACCGAATCAACCCCACCAAATCAACCCCACCAAATCAACCCCACCAAATCAACCCCACCAAATCAACCACCGAATCAACCCCACCGAATCAACCCCACCGAATCAACCCCACCGAATCAACCACCGAATCAACCCCACCAAATCAACCACCGAATCAACCCCACCAAATCAACCACCGAATCAACCACCGAATCAACCACCGAATCAACCCCACCAAATCAACCACCGAATCAACCCCACCGAATCAACCCCACCAAATCAACCACCAAATCAACCCCACCAAATCAAACACCAAATCAACCCCACCAAATCAACCACCAAATCAACCCCACCAAATCAACCCCACCAAATCAACCCCACCAAACCAACCCCACCAAATCAACCACCGAATCAACCCCACCAAATCAACCCCACCAAATCAACCCCACCAAATCAACCACCGAATCAACCCCACCAAACCAACCCCACCAAATCAACCACCAAATCAACCACCGAATCAACCACCGAATCAACCCCACCAAATCAACCCCACCAAATAGACCACCGAATCAACCCCACCAAACCAACCCCACCAAATCAACCCCACCAAATCAACCACTGAATCAACCACCGAATCAACCCCACCAAATCAACCACCGAATCAACCCCACCGAATCAACCCCACCAAATCAACCACCGAATCAACCACCAAATCAACCCCACCAAATCAACCACCAAATCAACCGCACCAAATCAACCCCACCAAATCAACCCCACCAAACCAACCCCACCAAATCAACCCCACCAAATCAACCACCGAATCAACCACCGAATCAACCCCACCAAATCAACCCCACCAAATCAACCACCAAATCAACCCCACCAAATCAACCCCACCAAACCAACCCCACCAAATCAACCCCACCAAACCAACCCCACCAAATCAACCCCACCAAACCAACCCCACCAAATCAACCCCACCAAATCAACCACCGAATCAACCACCGAATCAACCCCACCAAATCAACCCCACCAAATCAACCCCACCAAACTAACCCCACCAAATCAACCCCACCAAATCAACCACCGAATCAACCCCACCAAATCAACCCCACCAAATCAACCCCACCAAATTAACCCCACCAAATCAACCACCGAATCAACCCCACCGAATTAACCCCACCAAATCAACCCCACCAAATCAACCCCACCAAATCAACCCCACCAAATCAACCACCGAATCAACCCCACCAAACTAACCCCACCAAATCAACCCCACCAAATCAACCACCGAATCAACCCCACCAAATCAACCCCACCAAATTAACCCCACCAAATCAACCACCGAATCAACCCCACCAAATTAACCCCACCAAATCAACCCCACCAAATCAACCACCGAGTTCCATTAAAGACAGTCAGTGCAGATCTTTGAACACTGGATGGCACTGCAGAGCATCACAGTATAAACTGTGTGTGATGTGGATACAGAGCACATAGTGGTGATGTAGAACACAATTTAAAGTCCTTATTAATGATTGGTGTTGGTGTGTCAATTAAAAAATTAAACAAAAAACAGAGTTTTAAACAATAACAAGCAAATTTAACAAAATATTTTCTTTTATTTATGCTAATATAACATTAATTAATAGCGTTTGTTTTTGAAGTGGGACGTCCTGTAGTCAGTCAGGTGTCCAAATACTTTTGGCCCTTTAGTGTTTCTTTACTCTGTTTGATCAGGATTAAATATTTTACTGTTTCACTCTTTCATACAGAATGTTTTTTCTTGCTGTTTTTATTTATATATATTTTTTATTTTAAGATGTTTATAGAAATATTTATAATAAAATATCTGATAAGAATTTACACTATGAAATAAATCAGTTTATATTTATTTAGATTTAGCAGCTGGTTAATGTTGATTTATAATAAATGATTAATAATACAATAAAAATGTAAACCTGAAATCTGAGCTGCATCCACACAGGATGATTTATTAAAGTCATTAAATTAATAAATAAAATAATGATTTAAAAAACACACTGAGAGAGTTTGTGTTTAAACCTGAAATATGAGCTGCATCCACACAGGATGATCTTGTGAGCGCTGAATGTGACGTTTTTTACTTGAATAATAACGTCACACAGTTTTCCCTCCAGCTGAAGTTCACTGAAGACAGAACAGGCACTCATCTCTCTCTCCAACTGCTCCGAACCCATGTCCTCCTGATTATTCATCCTCTCACTAACATAACACTGACTGAGCGAGTGAGTGTGTAAGTGTGTGAGTGTGTAGCCGAGTGTGGACTGATAATGAGGAGATGCTGGAGATGATCGCCTCAACATTCTACTGAAGGTTCTACACCTGATGACATCATAATGACTCTCACTCAGCTCTGTTATTAACAAAACCAAAGCTCATGCAGCAGAAGTTTAAACCCCCCTCACCCCACCTCACCCCACCTCACCCCCCGAATAATTAACACTCCCCTCGTCAGTGTTAACTGAGGGCCACTGAAATCCCCCACCCTACAGCAAACCTGATAAAAGCTCAGACGTGTTTAATCAGATCACATGTCTACACACTTGAGACGGCCTGTGATGAATTAGCATCTTGTTTAGGGTCGAGGGCCCAGTGTTTATGAGTGGCTCTGGACCCACTGTGATCCTGATCTGAATAAAGCACTTAGTAAAATGGATGAATAAATAGTTTTTTCTTTTAGCATTAATGTTTAAACGACATGCACTGAGTGTAGAGAAAGCGATTCACCAGATCTACTGCTTACATGGACACTATATGTTCAAAAGTATATGGACATCTGGCCAAGAGCTTGTTCGACACCCCATCCTAAAATCACAAACATTAATACTGAGTCGCCCCTCATTTGTTGCTCTTACAGCCTCCACTTTTCTAAGAAGGCTTTTCACAGGATTTTGGAGTGTGACTGTGGGCTCCTTCAGTTGAAAGAGCTTTTATGAGGTCAGAAATGATCAAAATCAACATTTATATAACAGGAGCACTGGGGCTGAAACAGGAAATGGCCTTTTCCCTTAATATTTAGACGAGGTATCAGATAGAGATGTTATTAATAATACCAAATCATGAGGTCCAAGGAACTATCCAACATAAAACAGCCAAACATCCAGGAAGACCTACTGCTGTAATCACCCCTTAAAAGGTGTTTATAAAATAAAGGGTCAGAAAACTTTTTAAATAAGAGATTTTTATTTAAAAAAAAAGAATTAAAAATTTTCACTTCATCATTCTGGGTGATTAAGAGCAGACTGATCGTAAAAATGTTTTTATAACAATTCAACATTAATCCACAACACAATCAAAAGCACCAAAGGAAAAGATTTCTATGAATAAACATGAATAAAACCGAGCGATTCATCACCGTTATTATTATTAACATGCTGCCGTCTGACGTCATGTGTGTGAGAGGAACCTAAAGGTCATGATCATACATCCTGATGGTCACTTTATTCTGGAAGCAGGTGAGGGATTCGATCAAAGCTCCTCCTGATTACATGCGAAGTTTATCAGTCGGTAATAAAATCAGACGCGCGTCTCTCACAGTTCGTCGTGTTCAGGCGTCTCGTCGCTCTGCAGACTGAGCTCATCCGCCGTGATCTTGCCGTCTCTGTTCTGGTCCTGATTGGTGAACATTTGTCTGATAATGGCGTCGGCGTCCATGTTGGGGTGGAGCCGACCTCGACCCTCCGACACCTGAAGCCTGATAAACTCATTAAACTGCAGAAGAAGAGAGAGGAGACGTGGAGTTTATAATATTCAGAAATCAGAAATATCCTTTACTCCTACTAGACTGCCCCGCCCCTCCTCACTGCCCCGCCCCTCCTCACTGCCCCACCCTCTTAATGCCCACGCCCCTCCTCACTGCCCCACCCTCTTAATGCCCCGCCCCTCCTCACTGCCCCACCCCTCCTCACTGCCCCACCCCTCGTTAATACCACATCCCTCGTTAATACCACATCCCTCCTCAATGCCCCACCCTCTTAAAGCCCCGCCCCTCCTCACTGACCCGCCCCTCCTCACTGCCCCGCCCCTCCTCACTGTCCCACCCTCTTAATGTCCCGCCCCTGCTCACAGCCCCGCCCCTGCTCACTGCCCCACCCCTTGTTAATACCACACACCCCTCCTCACTGCCCCGCCCCTCCTCACTGCCCCGCCCCTTGTTAATACCACACCCCTCCTCACTGCCCCGCCCCTCCTCACTGCCCCGCCCCTCCTCACTGCCCCACACCTCGCTAATACCCCATCCCTCCTCACTGCCCCACCCTTCCTTAATGCATCCACCCCTCCCCACCCCTTGATAATACCACACCCCTCCTCACTGCCCCGCCCATCCTCACTGCCCCGCCCATCCTCACTGCCCCACCCCTTGATAATACCACACCCCTCCTCACTGCCCCGCCCCTCCACTGCCCCACCCCTCCTCACTGCCCCGCCCCTCCTCACTGCCCCACACCTCGCTAATACCCCATCCCTCCTCACTGCCCCACCCTTCCTTAATGCCCCACCCCTCCCCACCCCTTGATAATACCACACCCCTCCTCACTGCCCCGCCCATCCTCACTGCCCCACCCCTTGATAATACCACACCCCTCCTCACTGCCCCGCCCCTCCACTGCCCCACCCCTTGATAATACCACACCCCTCCTCACTGCCCCGCCCCTCCACTGCCCCACCCCTCCTCACTGCCCCGCCCCTCCTCACTGCCCCGGACACGTTTATGGTGTTTGTAGAAATGACAAGTTCACTAATTCTATTAAAACACTGCAGTGGTCTGGGAGGTGGCGGTGGTGGTACCTCGTCTACTGGAACTTCTTCATCGTGGTTCAGGTCCATGTAACTGAAGACAGGATTAGGAATCTCATCCAACCACACAAACAGGAACCCAGGAGGAACTCCTTCATGTAGTTCCACCAACTCCAGCTGAAACAGCAGAACTGCATCAGCTGGTACTAAAGAACCTGTAATTACACACAATCGTACACAATAGTACACAACTACACAACCCAACCGTACACTACACAACACACCCCTATACAACCCAACCCTACACAACACTACCCTACACTACATTACACTACACAACCCTACACTACACAAACCAACCCTATACAACACAACCCAACACTACATTACACTACACAACACATCTCTACACTACACAAACCAACACAACACTACACTACCCAACACTACACAACCCTATTCAACACAACCCTACACAACCCAACACTACACAACCCTATACAACCCAACCCAACCCTACACAACCCTATACAACACTACACAACCCTACACAACACTACACAACCCAACACAACACTACACACCTCTACACTACACAACCCAACCCTATACAACACAACACTACACAACCGTACACTACACAACCCAACCCTATACAACACTATACAACCCTACACAACCAACCCTATACAACACTATACAACCCTACACAACCCAACCCTATACAACACTACACAACCGTACACTACACAACCCTACACAACCCTACACTACATTACACAACACTACACAACCCAGCCCTATACAACACAACACTACACAACCATACACTACACAATCCTACACAACACTATACAACCCTACACAACACAACCCTACACAACCCTACACTACATTACACAACACTACACAACCCAACCCTATACAACACAACACTACACAACCGTACACTACACAACCCAACCCTATACAACCCTACACAACCCAACCCTATAAAACACTATACAACCCTACACAACCCAACCCTATACAACACAACACTACACAACCGTACACTACACAACCCTACACACTATACAACCCTACACAACCCAACCCTACACAACCCTACACTACATTACACAACACTACACAACTCAACCCTATACAACACAACACTACACAACCATACACTACACAACCCTACACACTATACAACCCTACACAACCCAACCCTACACAACCCTACACTACATTACACAACACTACACAACCCAACCCTATACAACACAACACTACACAACCGTACACTACACAACCCAACCCTATACAACCCTACACAACCCAACCCTATAAAACACTATACAACCCTACACAACCCAACCCTATACAACACAACACTACACAACCGTACACTACACAACCCTACACACTATACAACCCTACACAACCCAACCCTATACAACACAACACTACACAACCGTACACTACACAACCCTACACAACCCAACCCTACACTACATTACACAACACTACACAACTCAACCCTATACAACACAACCCTACACAACCCAACCCTACACAACCCTACACTACATTACACAACCCTACACAACACAACCCAACACAACCCAACACAACCCTACACTACATTACACAACACTACACAACTCAACCCTATACAACACAACACTACACAACCATACACTACACAACCCTACACAACCCTACACAACCCAACCCTACACAACCCTACACTACACAACCCTACACAACCCTACACTACATTACACTACACAACCCTACACTACAGTGTATAAACACAAACAGATCCGCTCCTCATTAGTACTAAGTTCAGACGTTTATTGACAGTTTGTGTTTATTGTGTATTCGTTTACCTCCGCTGTGTCCATGTCCAAAGTGTGGCGGTACAATCACCTCCCTCTTCTCCCCCACACACATGCCCTTTAACCCCTCATCCAAACCAACAATCACTTCTGACTGACCCAGCATGGCACGGGCGGCGTGACCCTGGTCACTACTGAGGAGGAGAGAAAAAAACAAAATGCAGAAAAGTGTGTACACCGGTTCATACAACACACTCATCACACACTTATCACACTACACAACATACACCTTCATCACACTACACCTTTATCACACTACACAACATACAACATACACGTTCATCACATGTTTATCACACTACACAACAAACACACATCACACTACTGCTTATTATTGTGTCTAATGTGTGTGTGTGTGTGTGTGTCAGGAGTGTGTGTGTGTGTGTATCAGAAGTGTGTGTGTGTATGTATGTGTGTGTGATGCCCGTACGATGAGTAGAGTCGGGTTCCGTCCAGTAGGGAGCAGTTGTAGTGGTAGATAACAAGGTCGTCAGTGCTGCTGGTGTGATTACAGTGCAGGGGTTTGTGGGTAACCTGAATCTGCACCTCATCAGTGGGATTGTGGAAGTCGATGATGTGAAGATAAAAGATCAGCACGGCCGAACCAGGGATCAGATCACCTGATCACAACAACATGGGTTTAGATCAAATGTACATTCATTTACTCCAACAGCCTTCTAATAAAACATGAGTGTGTGTGAGTTATTGTATGTGAGTGTGATAGTGTGTGTGAGTGTGTGTGAGTGTGTGTGTGTGAGTGGTACCTGATCCAGTTTCTCCGTAGGCTAAATGTGGAGGTACGATCACTCGTCTCTTCTCACCGATACAAACCCCCTGCAGAGCTTTATCCACCCCGCTGATCACATGACCCACACCGATGTAGGTGTTGTATGTACTGTTACGCTGGTAGCTGTATGATAGTAATAATAATCATCATTATAATTAGTAGCAGGATTAGCATACTTATTATTATTAGTTCAGTTGCTGATGGAACACGGGGGAAACATGCCACCATCCTGACTTTTTTGGAATGTGTCACAGGATTTAATTCTGATCATGTTTCTATTTACAAACTAGAATGAAGTTGATCAGTGAAACATTATAAAACTTTTATTCTACTTTTATCCATGAAATAAAGACTGAAGAGAATTAAACACGTCACACATCGTTCTTTATACTGACTTTTACTAAAAGTCCCAACTTTTCTGTAAATGGAGTTTGTGCCAATTCTGAATATATTCCTGATTTTTTTCTCCTATCTGCGATTCAGAAACACTGAATGAAACAGTCGGAAATCTGAGAGAACTTTTCTACACTGAAACTCTCACCTGGAGTCAAACTGTGTTCCATCCTGAAAGGTTCCGTTGTAATGGTACCGAATAAAATCTCCTCTCTGTGACCTTCTCCTGCAGGGCTGAGGAACGTGTAGAACCTCCACCTCAACATCATCCTTCACATTAAACACGTCAACCAGCAGCACATCGAACAGCACTGTGGCAAACGGGGGAACCTTCACACCTGAACACACACACACACACACACACCCAACACACACACATCAAACACACTGACACACACACAGTTGCAGGTTTGCGAGTGGAATTTTTCTCCGTTCTTGCTTGATACGAGACTTCAGCTGCTCAACTGTCCGTGCTCGCCATCGTCTGATTCTCCTCTTCATGATGCGCCAGATCTGGACTGCAGGCAGGCCGGTCAAGCACACGCACTCTTTATCTACAAAGCCATGCTGTTGTAGTGAGTGAGGCGAGGGATTGTCTTACTGAAACAATCATGCACTTCTCGGGAAAAGACGACGCCTTGATAGCAGCACGTGTCTCTCTAAAATCTAATGCTTTTGGGACGTGACGTGTGAAAGTGGATTTTATTTTGTTGTTGATTAATAAAACATTTCAGTTGCTTAACAGATCAGGATCCTGGACATGAGCACAGAGAAATATGTGCCATTTCTGTTGATATTTACTTTAATAAGTTGAGACTTGTATTTGTGGTAATAATCTGTGTTTACTTACAAGAAACATCTAATTTAATCAGATTCTCTAAATCGGTTAATAATGTTTTGGACTGTATTCATGTCACTAATTTCCCTTCTGTCTTCTGTTCCTGTCCTGACGTTGTTGGAATGTTTTGCAGGCATCAAATTAGAAATGTGTACATTTCCAAAATCAACTGAGATGATAAAACATGAAAAATTTCTTCATGTTTTTTTAATGAAATATCTGACAGATCATTTACATTTTACATTAAGTTTCATTTTTTAAATGATGGCAGTAAATCGAAGATATGACCGTGTTTTTGTTTGTGTAGTTACCATGTCCTTTCTCTCCATAGGCTAAAAATGGTGGTATGATGATGGAGCGTCTCTCCTTCACGCACATTCCCATCAGTCCCTTTACCATGCCGCTGATCAGGTGATCTTCATTAACGTAGGTGTCGTATGTTACGTTCCTGCCGTACCTGTGAGTGATCAAACACTGCAGCAGTTTATTATGAATGTGCTTTATTTTATATCACTGATGTGTTTCTGTACCTGAACTCGAACTGTGTGCCGTTAATGAGAGAGCCGTTATACAGATAACGAACAAAATCCGCACGCTGCACCGATCGCCGACACACCGCCGGCTTAAACAGAGAACGGACGTCCACCTCATCGTCCTTGTTCCACACATCCAATAAAACCAGGTCAAACACCAGAGTCGCATCCGGAGGGATCACCGTACCTGGGACACACAGGCAGGAAGTGTGGGCGTGTCTGTGTGGGCGTGTCTTTATAATCATAATTTTAATGCGAGTGTAGCCTTACGTCCATATATGGAGGTAGGTGTGGCAGAGTGGGTGTGACTATTATAGCATATATGGGAATGTAAGTCCATATATAAAAAGTTCTTGGTATTCATTTTCATGCTAACGAACTTAAATGTTACATTAATGAATGTTTACAGTCTGTACTGCTAACATTAGCCAGCTAGCTACCCTGAGAGAAAATCTTTTATTGTAATAGTTAAACCAAAACTATTCACAAAAAATAATGGGCGTGTCTACAGATCAATAAAAGGCTTAAAGAGAGCACACTGGTCTGCAACCAAACACGTACATCAACCAATCAGAGTGAGCTTTAGTGCAGAGGTTTACCAGCTCCCGAAATTCCGTATCCGAGGTGAGGAGGGATGGTGATCTTCCTCCTCTCATTCACACACATTCCCAGCACCCCTCTGTCCAAACCTGGGATTACCTTACTCTCCACACCCACCAGTCCCACAAACGCCACGCCCTTCTTCACACTATAAAACACAACAACAACAAAATACAGATTCAATCATCACGGCCCAAAAATAAAGACAGAAACTCACAGCAGGACGCAGGAGGACGTGGAGCTCAGTGGTTTTAGGATGAGTCTGAGGGGGGCAGCTATAACAACCTAAAATTATTCCACAGGTGCCACCCAAAATAAGACAGCATAACTGAAGCTCACCCAGCTTTATTCTGGTTTAATCATTTTAACTTGGTTTAAAATTGAACCCTTTTAGTCAAAGTATTTTAACCAATTCTGATATAAGCAGTATTAATTTTATTATAGACAGTATAAACTAATCTATACTCACCTGGAGTCGAAAATGGTTCCATCTGGGAATGCCCCGGTGTAATGGTACCGAACATAATCACCTGTCTGAACCTCACGGCCACAGTGGGTCGGTAGGGAGTATCGATCGATAATCAGTTCCTGTACTGGACTGGACGTGCACACGGAGAGCGCACTGAGTACCCTCAGCACCCACACCAACCCCCTCAGCTCCATCACACCCCAAAATTACCCTCAACCCCTCACCGATTCACCCAAACATTCACCGATTCACCCAAACTTTCACCGATTCACCCAAACTTTCACCGATTCACCCAAACTTTCACCGATTCCCCCAAACATTCACCGATTCACCCAAACTTTCACCGATCCATCAGCTTCTAATTTACTCAAACGTTCACAGATTTACCCAGATTGTCAGTGTTTCAGCAGATGAGCAGTAGAACCTGCACTAACAGAGGAACACGGCAGCAGAACAGAGGAACACGGCAGCAGATCTCTGTAGGTTTGGGGTTTATGTTTTTTGGGTTCCGCCTCTTTGTGCAGACGTGTTACAGGAACTCCTGCAGGAACGTTATCATCTGATTACGCTGCTATTCTGCAAAGTTCATCAGAACACTCAGTTTCTGGCTATTGCCACGACATCATTTTACCTTAATGATTTAAACTAATTAATCCTAAAAATGAATGTAAATAATCGGTCTGTTATATGATCAGATAATTAGCTGGAGAATTCCTTCAGGTCCTAAACTCCGCAGTTTCACCTCACAGCTGTGAAACATGACTCGGCTCATTATGCAGGGTGAAGTGGCTCAGAATCAGCACCGTATAATGTCTGACCCTGCGCCCTGACCCCACCATCCAACACAGCAAGAACTCAGATAATCACTGTGCTGCACGTGTGCGTCTGTATACATGATAAATAAATACATTAAATAAACATTAACACAGAAAAGTCAATGTATGTCATTTGATCATGTCCAACTTCAACAACATTGTTTATTTGACAAACCATTTAACGGACATGTAAATAAACCTATAAAATATAAATTATATAAACATTATGCAATATGATAAAGTTTCAGCAGTTTGCTGGGATTATGTCTCAAATTTCCCTGCATACAGAACATGAAACGGGCTTTAGGACCCGGAGAGCTCAAATCCTCCTGCACCCTAAAACTTGTGGAATTCCTCTGTAGAGTTTTCCACTCCCTGCACACACACACACACACACACACAGTAAAGGCGGCTACGTGCAGATGAACACGCTGCTCTGTGGTTAAATCTGTGGATGTGGTCATGCCGGTCGGTGTGTTGGCGTCAGTCTCTGTAGTTGAGTGTGGTGTGTCAGGATGGCTGTAGGTTCGGTGAGCGCGTGTGCGCGCGCGGTGCTGTTGTGCGCGGTGCTGCTCGTGCCCCCGGTGTTCGGTACCGAGGGATCGGAGGCAGGTTTAGGGAAGGACCCTCTCCTCACCCCGCTGGACACTCTGTACGCGCTCGCGCTGGAGCACTACGGCGCGCGGAACTGGGATGAGAGCGCGCGCCTCCTGGAGCTGAGCCTGCGCGCGTACCGGACACTGCGAGAGAACGAGGCCCGCTGCACCAGCACATGCGCGCGTGGGGACACGGAGCCCACGGACACGAGCGCGGACACGAGCCTGCGGCTCATCAAACACATCCTCACGCGCGCAGCCTGCATCAAACAATGCAAAGCGGAAGCGCCGGTGCTCGCGCTGAAGTATCCCAAACCGGAAACTCTGCACGCGTTCAGCTCCAGAACACCGTACCGGTACCTGCAGTACAGCTATTACCAGGTAACACACACACACACACACACACACACACACAATGCGGGTCTGTCCCGGTGTGTGTATTGTAGTGCCACGTCCACATGTAACCCCCCCCCCAAAAAAAAAACCCCCCACACACACACACACACACACCTCCACCTCCACCTCCCTCCCTGGACAGGAAATCACACCTCAGTGTGGAACTTCCCGTTTAAACATGAATTCATTTATAAACCCAGAACTGAACTTCACTCAGATCTTCACTTTTTTATTTCATTCATTCTACATTTACACATTTATATTAAATACAATTAATACTTTTAAATACTATAAACATAAAACATTAAAACAATAATAACATTTAAACTGTTAAATCTCCATTCTTCTGAATCATAAACAAAATCAGTTTCTAATCAACAGAAGAATCGAGATCTGATCTCACAGTGTTCCAGTCACTGGATTATAAGTCATTCATTCACTTATTTAGTCATTCACTTTTCCTCAGTAACCACGGCATCCTGATCAGGGTCACAGTGGGTTTGGTGCATTTTGTTGGATCTTTTTGTGCATTTGAGGAAACAGTCTTAAAAAAAGTCATTTATTCATTTTTAACCAACCACTTTATCCTGGTCAGTAGACACCGACTGTACAACGTGAGGAGGGACAACAATCCATTACACTCTTGTAATGGTGTAATGTATGTTAATAGAAGCCATCCCACCTCCTGCAGCAGGGTGGTGCAGCTGATAAAGTGGATGCTGAACAGCAATGTGCTGCCGGGTTAAGTCCTGGTTTCTTTTCACCCTGTGTGAGGTTCCTGTGTTTATTCCCATAACCAAAATCTGCAACCATGCAGAAGGTGGATTAGCTGCTCTAAACTGCCCTAGGTGTGAGTGAGTGACTAGGTGAGCGTGTGTTACTCAGTAATGGTTTGGTGTCCTGTCCAGGGTTCATTTAAACCCTGAGTGGGTTTCTGTGACCCTGACCAGGATGAAGTGGCTAATGAAGATAAATGATAAAACATTATTATAAATAATAAACAGAATCGGATTAATTAAAGAAATAAAGTTATTAATAATAAATGTAATGCTGAGAAATATATATAAATATATTGTTTTAAACTTTAAGTTTGTTAGCAAATGTAAATGTAAAAACAAAAATGAACTCTGTGTGTGTGTGTGTGTGTGTGTGTGTGTGTGTGTGTGTGTGTGTGTATAATGTATAGATGAATAATGTGGAGAAAGCCGTATCAGCAGCACACACATTTCTCCAGCGGAACCCGGACGATCCGCTCATCTCCAAAAACATGAACTTTTATAAAAGTCTCTTTGATGTGGAGGAATATCTCATCGATCAGGAGGAAAAACCACACGAGGTAAAATGTGTTTATTTATTCATTATTTCCCTTTTATTTCTTTAAATGAATTTTATTTTAACTGCTTTACATTGACTATGGTAAGAAAATTCTGTCTGGACTAAACTTACATCCACACACTCAGTATTTTAGCTGCTTCAGCAGAATCACACACAGCGATACCGCTCCTGTGTCGAGACCTTCAGGGGGTCAAAGCAAAATTGGGCAGATGCAGGGGTGTCACGTGCCCATATAATTCGAAAAAGAGAATTTTTGTTCTTCTATGTTCAGTATTGCAAATGTGATTTAGTTCAACTTCATGAATTAACTTTCTGTTCTCAAATGTTTAGAACTGTTAAATTAAGTGAGAATGTACCGTATCTTAACATTCTAAAATGTTTGGGGTGGGGGGGTTAAACGAGGGTCCCGTAGGTGTAATGTGTAGGTGTCCCAATACTTATTTTATAAAAACGTGTGTGTTACAGACATTGTTCCTACAGGCGGTGATGGTGTATAACGAGGGTGATTACAGTAATTCGGTGAGGATGATGGAGGAAGTGTGTGTTCACTACTACAGTGTGTATGATGAGTGTGTTTCAGCATGTGAGGGATCCCACCAAATAGAAGAGACCAAAGACTTTTACCAAACACTCTCAGGTTTGTAACACACACACACACACACACACACACACAAACAAACACAGGGAGAACATGCAAACTCCACACAGAAAGAACACAGGACCTTCTCGCTGTGAGGTGACAGTGCTACCCACCTTGTTGCTTGGTGTTGTAGTTTTTAAATGTCAGGATTGAAGTGTTACTGAGGCGGTAGACCCCCAGTACCCTCAATAATAATATTAATAATAATTAAGAGTGAAATAATAACTAAGAGTGAAAAAAAAATAAAAGTGGCCAAATAAATAAAGACACAAGCAGCACAAAGTAACTCTCAGTCAGTCGTGGTGCAGCACTGAAGCCAAGCGTTTTACCAACCGAACTAGCTGGCGTGTAGAGAACACTCATAAACCAAATGCCCTGACGGTGATGCCAAGAGAGAGAGAGGAAAGAAAAGCAATCCAAGTTAGTTTATAGAGTCGACGTAAAGAGGTAATATATAACCCATTATTTTCAGAAAAGTTGGGACGTTTAGTAAGACGCAGTAAAAAGAAGAATGTGTGATGTGTTTCTTTCTCTTTAAACTTTATTTAACTGATAAACGTAAAAAGAAAAAAATGATAATGTTTCACTGATCAACTTCACTGTAGTTTGTAAACAGAAACACGTTTAGAATTTGATGCTGTAACAGACTCCAAAAACATCTCAACTTTTCTGGAAATGGAGTCAGTAGTTTGTAGTTGTGTTGTACTTGTGTACTATAGTAATATTGATTGTATTTGTCTGGAATACTTGTAGAATAGATAGTAGTAATGTATTATAGTAGTTTAGTTAGTAGTGCAGTACATAATCAGAGTAAAGTAGAGTTTGCTTCACCTGCCAGCCTGAACGCGGTTAACTATTGTTAAGCTAAATTGGCACTTGTAACCAGTAAAAAGCAAATAATCTAATGCAGCCTCCACTGTTTATTATTTAGTTTTATATATTAATGTATATAATTCTTCATACTTGATCAGGAAGTTTTATAGTCACAAATAAAATCATTTAAATAGTTTGGATTAAATAATCAGCAGTAAAAAACACTGAAGTTTATTAAAACTGCAGTTCAGCTGATTCAGATTTGTGGATCAAAATGAAACAGATTTAAATAATCGATTAATAATCACTGAATACTGAATAAATAAATGGTAAATAAATATTACTCTGTTACCCACTAATTCTCTGTCTCTCTCCCTCTGCAGGTTACTTTATGGAGGTGTTGAGGTGCAGGCTGAGGTGTGAACAGGATTTAACTCCTAATGTTGGTGGATTTTTTGTGAAGAAATTTGTTGCCACTGTTTATCACTACATGCAGTTTGCTTATTATAAATGTAAGTAACACACACGCACACACACACACACACACACATTACATATCCAAAAACTTGTGGACACTTCCCTCAAGCTTGTTACTGAACACAGTGCTAGGGTTAACGCTAACTCGGCACATTTGCACGTACTGGAACACAACAGGCAACGATCATTACATACACCGCCGTTCAGTTCCTGAGTCTGAGTTCTGGTGATGGTTGTGTGTATGTGTGTGTCTGTTTAACGTAGCTGTGCTAGTTTATCTAACCTGTTGTCCAGTGTTTGTTCCAGTAGGTTTAATTTTACTAGTCAGTGCTGTGTGTGTGTGTGTGTGTGTTACAGTGAATTATGTGACTAAGGCGGTACCCTGTGCGCTGAGTTACCTGCTGTTTGATCCGGATGATAAAGTGATGAAGCAGAACGTGGAATATTACAGACTTCATCGAGAGCAGTGGGGCCTGAAGGAAGAGCAGTTTATACCCTGTCCTGTTAGTACACACACACACACACACACACACACACATTATACTGTATATTATATATGCAAAACAATTCAGTGTGATCAATTTAGGTTAATCAAAAATCATAATCAGATTCTGTGCTGAAGTTAAACCTCAGGTGGACACATACAGAGACAAGATTAAGGTTAACAAGATCAGATGGAAGCTCTAAAGACTGAGTAGTCAAGCACGGCCTCTGGGGTAAAGATAGGCTCAATGATGGCAAAATATTGAAGCAGAGCTATTGGCGGCAGGCTGGTCAGAAGGTCTGCATGGTTTGGTAGGCTGGGGTGCATTTTATTTGGAGAATTTGAAAGGTCAGTGAATCTAGGTGGTAGGTCAGTCAGAGCGTGTAAAGAGTGTTCAGGTTAGTCAGAAGTTCTGGGGTTAAAGTGCCTGGCTAATAAACCAAATGAAGAGACTGGAGGCTCAATAAGGTTTTTTGGCAGGTCAGTTTGAGTCAGAGCTAAATAGAAAGTCAGGCAAGACAGATGCTCTGGACCGCTCAGGTGGCGCAGCGGTAAAAGGACACGCTGCAACCAGAGCTGGATTCTGAGTACATCGTTTCGAATCCAGCTCTGCCTCCCCGGTTCGAGGCTGGGCGGCTGTATGAGCAACGATTGGCCGGTTGTTCAGTTGGGGGGTGGGACAAAGAACCGGATGTGGGTCTCTCTCTGTCAGAATTCAATTACGACCTCTGAGATGAGGAAGAGTGCCCTTAGGGTGTGTCTCCGCATACAACGCTAGGTGGCGCCAAACTCATCAATGTGTGGGTGGCAAAAATGCATCCGGCTGCTGCTCATGTTTCGGAGGGGATATGGGTTAGCTACGATCTCCTCTGTCAGGGCAGGGTTCGGCATAGACAGAGAGGAAGCACGATGCTAATTGAACAGTTGGATGCGCTAAAGGAGGAGAAAAAGGAAAAAAAAAAAAAAAAAAAGACAGACGCTCTGGTGGTCAGCAGGTCAAGCGACTGGTCATTATGAGATTGTGGAGGGTCATAAAGTTTGGGCAGCAGGTCTGATAATAAGTTGTACTGTGTATCATAATCATGTTGTGTATTATAATGGTAGTATAATAATATATTACCTGACTGTGTTTTGTGTTGACAGGAAGCTCTTCGTTATTATAATCAGACAGTTAAACAGAGCGAAATGATGGAGTTTGCTCAAAATTATCTACTGACTGATGACGAGGTAATGTGTGTGTGTGTGTATTTGAATGTTAAAAGTTTTTTCTTTTGTCCCCATTGACACTCAGCAGTAGAAGTTTTTTGTGTAACTTCATTAACAGGTGTAATCCAATTAAAGACATAATATGGAATAAAAAAAAATAGGTAATATAGGGTTACAGTTTTTTATTAAGTTTGGGATTGATTAAGTGGATCAGTGTCTGAAACAAAGTTTCTAATTTTAATACTCTTAAGGTGAAACTGCAGGAATTAAATATAACAGCAATCTTGTGTGTGTGTGTTTGTGTGTAGGACATTGTGAGTCCAGAGCAATACTCCTCTTCCTCCTCTCCTTCTCCTGATGAAGAGTTTGATGGAGTGGGTGATTATGAAGAGTCGTTCCTTGCTGAGTGGTGGCAAGATCCCAAAACTAAATGGGATGTTGGAGAATAACAAGCACTTACAACAACACACCGACACACACACACCGACACACACACACTCTCACAGGAGCCATCTTTATATTTAAGCATCAGTGGATGGTGTCTGGATGAATGTCGTTCAGTACAAAACATGTAACAAGTATCTAAATGGATTTCGAGGGTTAAAATGATGGATGTTATTTATTAGAAAAAGAGTTACAAAAACTACAGTGAGCTAAACTCTTCATCACCGGACTGTAAATGACTGGAAAAGTTTTATTTGTTCTGATTAGTTGCAAATCTGTCTTTAATGATGCAAGATGACTGAAATACTGTTGTAGCATTCATCCAGATTGTATACCAGCAGTTTGTGGTCATTTTGTTGTTGTTATAATAATAATAATAATTATTATTGAGCTGAATTTGTATTATTATTATTATATGAGTAAATAAATAAATATAAATAAAAGTATAAATTAATGTCATTTATTTTATTCACATGGGTTCTACACCACTATACACAGCAACCTTAAAGAAACGTCAATGTTATTGTCATTACATTCAATATTGTTCAATTTAATGCACAACCAATCCTCCAGAGGGAACAAAGACTGACAGTTACTAATCAAACCCACATTCACTTACATGTGCTGCACGGCTGCCTTTTATAAAACAGCAAAGACGAACTTTTGTCAGTGTAAACACTAACTGAAATCGGTTCCTCTGTAAAATGATGCTGGCGTGGTTGAAACCCTCCTCCTGGATGAGTGAGCTGCCCCAGAGGCAATGTGACCACATTTTTTTTGTTGGGCCCCACATTACTAAACCATGCTGAACAACCAGTCGATGGTGTGAGTGTGCCAGCTGTCCCCGACTTGTTTTAGGGTTTTCTTTTTTTCTGAGACCTTGGTTTCTGCAGACAGACAGAGCGGCCTGTCATGTTAAAAACTTCTTATTTCTGTGCTATCCTTGTTCTATCCACTTTATTTGCTGTGGGCTGCGGATAAAAAAAAAAAAAACTTTGTTTCTGTTATTTTTTGTTAGTGGCTTCTAGCCATCGTATTGTTCTACCTTGGTCAAGCAACCTGCACTTGGGTTCATTTTCTTCTTGCAGGTGTGGAGCTTCACCTCATGCTAAAGTAGTTTCTCTAAACTAAAACAGGAAAACCATTTGAAACAGTTCATTAAATCATTTAGGCTTAATATTCACTTGTGATTGAGCCAAAAACAATCCAGGTATAGAGTTCCATTTTAAATCTTTATATTATAAGTTTAAACACTTTGAATACTAAATCACAACGGCCTTGGGAGACAAATTTAATGTTGGTGTTATATTTCAACGTTAGCCGATCTAAACAGTTTTTTCTTCAGGTTTTCTGACAGAAAGAATGATTTCATAGACAGAATCAATTACAGACATTTTTAATGAATGAAGGAATGAAGACGAGAATCATTGACAATGTTGATAGTTCACAAGAACCTAAATATAAAAAAAAACTAAATCATTGGAACTTAATGTTATCCTCAAAAAAACTAGTAGTAGTTTAAACACCAAGACCAACAGCTGATCTGGATTTCTGTGGATAAGATTAAGTACCATAAACATAAAAGTTTAATTAAAGCATACAAAGAAATTCTGCAGTAGAAGTCTGAAGACAAGACTGGTGCTTTAGAATCCTTTATTAAGTGTTTACTGATCAGTACATCAATGTTATCTGTCTAGATATCTGTTTGCTTAAGTGCTCAACAAGATAAAATGCTAGAGATTTAAAAAATGGATTTAAAAATGACCTTATAACCAGTTAAGACTGATCTATTTTAAAAGCTTTCCTCCTGGATTTCTTTTTGAACACACGTCTTCTTTTTCACATTCCTGCAAAGGTTTTGTTTAAAGTCATGTTTAGCTTTAAGTAAAATGTGACAAATGCAAAAACTTTTTTACAGCACCACATGTATATTTTAATGAAATGTAATGAAAAAATTGTACATTCAAATGTAAGATTTTCAGACTATACTAATAAACCATCTACTAATTTAAAAACATTTACTGTAATAAAGCCATTTAATGCACTAAAACCACTCGTTTCTTTCTTTGGTCCCTAATTTACTATAGTAAGTCATTTTTTCTTCAGCTTGTAAAACACCAGTCCAGACGGTTGCTGTCTCCATTTTAGCTTGATGTTTTGCACCATACCATGAGCCATCAGTTTTTGCTGGATCTAAAAAACAAAAGGTGACTTGAATTAATAAATAAAGAAGTAAATGATAATTACAGGGACAGCCTGTGTATCAGAGTTTGATGAAGAGTCAGGTTTAGATGTGCTAAGGGTTTTCAGGAGCAGATTGATTGTATTTTGCATTAAACACTTTGATCAGGTGTTCACATATAGGCCATATTGTGTATTTTTATCTCTTATTTATATAGGTTTTTTTTATTATAAAAATATCAGTAGTAATACACAGTAGTACAATTATTCTGAAAAATAACATGGACTTAATATTGGTTTAAATGTTCTTAGTTTTGTATAGCTTCTGTAGCTCACATCTAGTAACTCTAATCATAGCATGGTAAAAAAAAAATTTCACTTTCATAGTTTTCCAGTTGTATCAGTAGTTTTACAGAACAGCAAGTGGGTGGTTCAGGTGTGATTTTAGTACAGAGTATTAGCAGATTATTCGCAAAAGTCAGATGCAAATTAAGCACAGGTTTTATATTATTTAATTTTTCTCTTTCTGATGTTTCCGTATTTAGAAATCACAACAATGGATCACATACGTTTTCACACCCGATACATCAGATACATACGTTTAGTCTTTGTTGTGGCACAATAAGAAACAAAACAATTTAAAGGTTTTAAAAGTAATTTAAAGGTTTAGACCTACGATCTCCAAAATGGCTGTCTTTAGTGAAGGATCATTGACATCCTGGTCCGAGTTCACCTTAATCCTAATGATCTGATGCTGGCCGGTGATTTCTACATACAGAAATTTACAAACACTAAATTGAACTTAACTGAATGTTAAGTGTATTTCTAAGTGTAAATACAACTGTAACTCACCTCTGTGACAGACAAAAGCCATCGGGTACGAGCAAGCTGCATCCTCAATGTTATGACTCAGATCCAAATAACCACAGTTTTCATTTCCTCCTTCAGGTCCTCCACGTGACCATCTAAAACTGAAGTACTGAGACTGGTCCATCCACTTCCAAGAATCTCTGAACAGACCAATCCAAGTGGTTTCAGAAATCATTCCTATTACAGTTGAGTATTCTGTGTTGTCTCTGGTACCAGCCAAGTCGGAGTGGTACGTTCTGCAGTATTTCTGAGCATCAAGCCATGTCAGTTTTGGTGTAGAGTACACAAGGTACTGGCTGATGCCAGAGTTCCTGTCTGTAGGAATGTTAAAAAGTTACATGATTCAATACAAACCAAACATTCAAGTTGAAAGTTTTGTCAGCTTGAGAAGAAAATTAACCTGTTTATCTAGGGTTAGTAATATTGACAGACACATACATTACTTTCCCTTTAACTCTGAGGCCTATTTTCATTTAACTGGTGCAGTGCCACCACACCCACTGATCCCCTCAGCTAGTAATATTTTGCTCTTTTTATTACGGACATAAACATACATTGTGACACTTTCAGTACAACAGTGCCAAAAGATCTGAGTTTTAAGTTTCCTAGTGTTTGTGCTCACCTTGTTTGTTAAGTCACAAATATTCAGTGTTTGTCTTGTTCTGAATTTGACCGAACAGATGTGTTATTAATTCTTTGATTTTGTATTTGCAGAGTTACATCCTGTTTGAATGTGTTTTAACCCTTAAAGACTTCATGTGTTGTGTTCCTCACTTTTTCAGACCTCTGATAAATTATAAATATAAATAAACTGTGACTTACCATCAAAGCAAATGAAAGCAAATATGTTTGTACAGGCAGTATCACCCCAACCACTACTACTTATTGTTGCACACTCTTCATGCCCACCCCCATTGTTTGGTTCTCCAGACACCCACTTCGTCAAACCTAGTGATTCATTTCTGTAAGACCAGCGCCAGCTATTGATGTCAAGATAGAGTCCAATCCACAAGTAATTGGTAAACTGTAGTTCCTTTATCAAATTTTGAATCTTCACCAGATCGTTGTTACTTTCCATGGTAGCTAGTTCGGCACGGTTGGCGTGGCAGTAAGTCAGGGCAGCACTCCATGTTCTTAACTGCTGGATCAGATAGTACTTACGGACAATGGAGAAGCTGAGTGGGAGAAGTCCTGTGGAAAAGATTTTTAAAATGTGTAGGTCTGTGGCAAAAATCTTTTTCTAAGCTAAAATATTAAGCGGTAGTATGTTGTAAATGTTGTGTAAATGATTAAAACAAATAAAGGTTCTAGAATGGCAATATGTCTATAAAGTAGAAGATTATACTGATTGGAACACTAGGGTTATGGTTGTAGCACACTGTTGGAACACTGTAGTATTATTGTTATTGCTACAATACAGTAGGGTTACAAATTTCCATTTGCTTTTTTAAATGTATAGTTTGCTAGCGCTAGTGAATGATTTATTTATATCTTTATTTATATTATTATTCATATCACTTCCTGACACTTTTACTTAGTCATCTAAAACTTATTTCCATGTATTTTCCGAGTCAAAGTTATTTAACCCTGATTTAAATCCCAGTGGTAAGACATTAAATAGGCAGTTCATGCTGAGAAAAAACCCTCCAAGGTAGCAGAATTAAAACAATTCTGCAGAGAAGAGTTAAACAAAATTCCTTCACAGTGACATAAAAAAACTCATCACAAATGTTTGATTGCAGTCGTTACTGCCAAGGGTGGCACAAGGACTTAGATTTAAGGGGGTGAATACTTTTCACATGGGTGATATCGGTTATAAAATAATAAAATAAATCCTTATCTGTAATAAACATTATCTACATTTTGTCTTGACTTTTTATTTTATTTTAAAATGATTAAGATCTAAAATATTTAAATGTGCAAATTAGAATAAATATAAGAAATTGAAAAGAGGGCAAATACTTTTTCACAGCACTGTATCCTATCACATTCAATTATCTAAAACTTTACATCACTCGTTCCTTTAGCAATTATCTAAAACATTAATCTCATTTATTCATTGCCATGTCTGCCTTATATTTTCTATCATGCAGTCACATAAATCTTTACATTACACACATTAACATTTTTATATTATGCTCATTTATTTTCATCTTTAGATTACACTGTCATTTACTAATGTCACATTTCACTCTCACATATTTAAATATTTAAATCACACTCACACACAATTTATTCTCAGTGTAAAATCTTTACATCAGTGTCACTCAGTCGTCCTAATCTTACCATTACTCCCATATTCCCATTAAATGATCTAATTTTCATTATTTAGCTCCTACACTGTTATGTTACAAATGTAAATATACTTACAGTTTTTTTTATTCATCATTTTCATATTTTTTAAAAATCCCTGACCTGTAAGAAGCAGGAGGATGAAGAGTCTCTTCCCCATTACTTTGGTCTTACTGAAAAAAGTAGTTCCTGATACGACTGTTAGTAATAAAGGTATCGATGAAGATGTTTGTGATGAAGATATACAGATGAAGTCTGTAAGGAAAAAATGTAGTAATAAAGAAATCACTAAGCAGAAACTCTCCCTACACTAAATCCATTTATTCCCAATGAAAACACGTCTTTCTTTATCTTCACCACAATAATTCTAAACCTAAATCTGCTTATGTCGAAGATCTACAAACAAATACCAACCATCACAAAAAACTTTTAACGGGAATATTTAGTAGAAGTAATTTTTCAAATGCCGGTATTATTTAATGCTGTTTGTTTAATTAATAATATTTTAATGTTAATTTGTATAAAATAGTAGTAGTAGTAGTAAATGCTGCTAATCCAAACTTGAACTGACAGTTACCTGTAATATGATGGACACAGCAGAAAGATGTTTCTGTTCCTTGGGGATGATTTTGATTTCTGACTAGTTCAGCAGAACACACCAACACATGGCGCTGATTGGACAAAACTGATTTACATTTTCATTTCCATCAGCATTATTACCAAACCAAATCAGCTAGATGTGCTGGGCATGGTACATTTTCTATGTCTCTGTTTATTATTTCAAACAGAATCTACTGAAGCTACCTGGCACAATTCTCCTTGTTTTTATCAGAGCGTTCTGACAAGTGCACCTCCAAATAGCCATCTGGCCAATCCCTTCCAGACATAATCAATCCCCAGACACCCGACTGGCCGATAGCACTGCTGAGAACCTTTGAACCTTTGGGGTGCTTGTGGGCTAACATACTTTTCTGCTGCACCTCCCAGGCAGCCTACCACTATTTTACTGCATATCTATATTAAATCTGCTGGATGTAATAAGGCTGTACATGGTCATGAAGCTGTTGGAGTAACAGAAATGTAATAGAGCTAATGTGGGCGTTACCAGGGTTTTAGGTTTAGGTTCTCTAAAGTGAAAGGTAAGAGCAAACATGTAAATTGTAACTTGATGCTGAAAAAGATTTGTTAAGAAAAAAACTCATTTGTTTGAGTGATTTGCATCTTTTTTAAACAACCTTTTGAACAGGTCTAATACCTTCCATCTGAATTTGTTTGGTCTTTTGAACCTATGAGTGCTGAGACCACAGACCAGTTTACCAGTGGTGGTATTACTGGTGGGGTTTAAATACACTAATAAAGAGTATTAAACACAATATAATGAAAGCACACTTCCAGTATCTTTTGGTCCATATCGTGTTGATCCACAAACCATCATTCCTTACAATGACTGATCCTCTGTTACGTTTATCTACCTGTCAGAGATTTTTTAACAGGACACCACGTCTGTGGATAAGCATCTTGCTGCATCCTTTGTTCTGTTCTGTGCAGTAAACTACAGCAGTACCTTGAAACTCAACGTCAGTTGGTTCTGGGAGTTTTTGAGTTTAATAGACGTCGAGTTTCAAGGTATTTTTTCCTATAAGGATGTTTGGGAAATCCTGTTATGAATATTCTATTATACAGTATATATAAATAATAATGTTATAATATTATATTCTATTTATTCTTGTGACAAATGTTGTTTACAATCCCCATACGGTCTCCAAAAAAACAAAGACAAATTATGTTGCATAAAAAATATGTAAGATAAATTATTTGCACTGTATAGTGTTATTATTTAATACATTTGTGCCTTTTTTGGCTCTAAAGCTCTGTCAGACTCTGCAGTCTGCACAAAAGCAAACAGAATCACTGAGTGAACACAGTCAGAAACGACTCTTTTCAAATGATTTATTCATTGGAATTGAATCAGGGAGCTGTGCTCTTAACTAAGGTAAAGATTCATTCGTTATTATTACTATGTTGTTGTGCGTAAATGACTCCATGAATCAGTGCGCATGTGATTGAGATTTAGTCGTGGTTCAAGCCTTAACAAACAGCTGTATAAACCAATCAGAGCTTCTGAATTCAGATTTTGTGCGGAATTTTAGTTGCTCCTCTAATCCAAAGGAAGATATGCGATTTTTTTGCATTTCTCCAATGTGCGTCATTTAGATGAGCTGGTAATGAAAAACTCTCTCTTTATTGGTTGTAGGTGTATATAACTGCGAAAGCAGAGAGAATAAATTATCAGACGGTTTTTCGTTAGTCAGGTGGATAAACACAGTTAAATATAAATACAGTGGTAACTCAACGTCCCCTAAACTCTAAATCTTTAAAACTTAACGGTCTTCATCAAAAAATGTGTACCCTTAAATTTAATGTTTCCCTTAAACTCAACATTTTCATTTTTTTTTTTTTAAATACATCATCAAAGTGTGAATCTGAGCTGAATCTGCATTAGTGTGGAATAAGTGTCAGATCCAGTGTTACAGCTCCACATGTATCTGTGTTTATCTGGATTTTCCTCCCTGTTTCACTTTTAAACTTGTGTTACAGCTTGAGCATCTGAGAAATTGTGAGAATCAGCTCTTTATTTCAGTGTATTCATATTATATTTGTGTTATTTTTAGTGTATGTGTGTCAAAAATAATCTCATTATTTCACATAATGCTAAAATATCTGCAGCTCCACGGAACCATGGACGCATTAACAGGTTTCCCAAACATCCTTATGGGAAAAAATACCTTGAAACTCAACGCCACTCCCAGAACCAACTGACTGAGTTTTAAGGTACCGCTGTAAATATATTCTGGAAATATTCTGGAAATATACAAGATGGCCACCAAGGAGAAAAACAAGTAGATTATATCCCTAATGGAACAACACACAGATGTAGATTTGGTTTTAATTTGAAGAAGCAGCGGCTATGATTTAATGCTGCTATGTATTTGATCTGCCGTGTGCGGTGCTGCCACCGTTTGCTTTCATTTTGTAATGATAGCAAAGCATTATCAAATATTCAACTTTTTCTGGATTTTTTTTAATGCTCATTTATTAGTAAAAGGGACAACATAAATGTAAACAAAGCGACAGTCGCACACACTTCAAATTTAGGGTAAAAGTTGAGTTCAAAGGTACAAATTTCTCGATGAAAGCTGTCGAGTTTTAAAGATTTCAAGTTTAGGGGACGTCGAGTTACAATGTACCACTGTATATACAACTTGTAATACAAATATACAAAACGGGGCAAGGACAAAGCAGGCATAGACGAGAAACAAGGATAACAAAGGTTATATGAGCAGGCTACTACAAGGAGAGTTTAGAGCTAAGCTATGCTATCCTGCTCTAACTATAACCCTATTAATAATAATAATAATATTTATAAAACAACAATAATAAAAATAAAAAATAAATACATTATTTAAAATGTAATAGTTGCTGTAGGAAATTATGGAAATGTCGTTTCATTAGCTTTTACTGCAGTGATGTTCAGTAATTAGTCAGTGTATGATGGTAGTATAAAATTTCACCGGGCTTCTTCATGCTCAATAGTTTCATGTCTGAAACTTTCCATATTTTTGTAATTTTTTTTTAGTTCATCCCTTTGAGCCATGTGTGTTAACCCCTAAATGTGGAATAAATCACAGTATAGGTGCATTAAAAATGAAGTAAAATAAAACCAAGTTTATGAATTTTAAAAAGAGAAACTTATGACATCATTTTGTGGGGCTAATTTATAACTGGGCAATTCTGAAAGGAACTCTGACTGTAGCTTTTGCCTCTCTGTAGGTTGTATCTTTAACAAAAATGATTTTATAAATAGAAATTTTACAGCCACTTTACAGTTCAATTTAAAAAATTTTTGTTTGATCTGCTCAGCTCATCTGTTGTTGTGAAGTGGATCTGTTTAAGAGCAACAACAGTTTTAAAGCTACACATGCTCACAGAACAGACATAAAAATCAACTGTCCTCTGTAACAGAATTCACTACTGAGTTATAAATTACCTTTCAAATTACAACCGCACATCAGCTGTTGTCCACTTTGGTGTCTGCAATGATTGACTAGTCTGAGGGGAGGGAATTGCCAAAACAGTCTTGTCATTGGGAGTGCCCTCTTAGTGCCGGTCCCAAGACCGGATAAAAACAAGAGGATTGTGACAGGAAGGGCATCTGGTGTAAAAGGATCGATTTGCTGTGGCAACCCCTAAATACAGAAGCAGTGGAATGAATAAACATCTTATTCTGGCAGAATCCAACAGAAATAATTTGTTGTGTTTAGAGGAAAGAATGAGGTGGGGTGACAGCCAATGTACTCTGTGGCAATATTTTATCCAGCCCCCCAAAGCAATTAGCCCAAATCTCATATAAAAATTAAATAAAGCTTTGCTAATGTATATTCAATGAAGCTGCAGATGAAAATAGCGCTGTAGAGTACAGCAGAGCTGTAGGGGGATTTTACCTCTTTAAGGAACCCTAACCCTAACCCTAGGTAGAAAGGCAAACAAAAATTTGCAAGCTGAACGTAAGTTACAAGTATAATAAGTAATTTGCTTTCTAAATTTGTTTAAACAATTTGCATTTACACTTCTTGTAAATTTAAAAAGATTCTAGGGTTAGCTTTTCTTTTTGGAATTCCTTTCCTTTTTCTGTTAATGTGCGGGCTCTTTCACTTTGTCGAGAGCCTGTACGCAACACAGTTTGTTCTACACAAGGTTCTTCTGCTTGTTCTGCAGTTTCTTCTACAGCAGCATTTACTGTATCTTCAGGAGTATGAGACATTTTAAATAACAATTACTTGTACCCCTTTAACTTGTTTCAGATAATAAAATACAATAATTATAGTTACCTGCAACTTAACGAAATACTTGGTAAATACACAAAATATCAACCATTAAATATTTCAGTAAATACTACAGTAAGCAAATGTCCTTCAATAGTACTTGTGAAAGGAAATATTCTTAGAAAACTTGTAACTTGTGACAATCAGAATAATAAATGATTAATTATGTAACACTCGTGAATTCTAAAATGTCTTCACCTTAACTTAATTGGCACAAAAAATTTCCTTTTATGAATCAATTACCCTTCCTTTGCGATTAAATTGCCTTAATATAAACCAGATAAGTCCCAAAATTGCTTCAATGTCCCTTTTTATCTTGTAAATAAACTACACATAAGTCACTTTTCATACTTTGTCACGTTTCAAAACACAAACTTTCGTGTCTGACTTATGGACGTCTTCATGAAAAACCGACTGAATATGTGAGTTCTTAATGCTTAGAACATCTTCTTATAAAAGGGTTAATGAGAGCTTATCTGTCCGCTGTGATGAGCCATCAGATGGAACCCGTTAGCAGCGTGAAGAGCAGATTCGAGCACACAGAGTTCGTCTCTGAAACAGCACGAGTAGTTCGAGTTCGAGTTCGACTAACCCAAACCCACTCCCTCAAGGAAACGCGAAGCTTTCTGTTCTCAGAAACGGGTGGTTTTATTCACTTCAGTAACTTCAGTAGTAACTTAAACATCAGCTTGGTCACATAAAACTTCACCACCGTCGAACTGCATTCATAAACAAATATACAGTACAAACGGAAAGTTATTATATACAATAATCTTCTAACAACTTATAATAAAGTACAAATAAACATACCTCGCTGGTTACACACAACCAAAAAGGGAATGAACTTAATCCTTGAATAAAATAAACTTTACACGTGCCTTGCGGCATCACTTCATGTGCACTTTCTTTAAGTGAGGTGTCACGTCAAAATATGTCCTTGAAACACTCTTAATAATCTTGGTTCTTAAAATAAAATATTAAAAATTTTCAGATATGTACACAAACATATAAATATATAACTGATATTTTATGACAGTTTGTTAAATATGATATAACGCTCTTATTTTGATATGGAATGTTATGTGTATATGGTTCAGCAGCCAATCAATCACACTGATGTGATATAGTGTGTGATGTAATGACGCATCCTGTTAGTTGAGTGGAGCATACCCAAGAGAGCGGTCATGCCCAAGTTCAGTTCTGTGTTTATAATAAAGAATCCGCTTCGATTATTATTCGCCACGTAGGTTAAGTCTGCGCCAGTAAGATAGTCACCTCAACAGGTTATGGGCCCAGAGACGAAGATTAACGAGCGTGAGTAGTTAGTTAAGCGCGACGTATTACGTGGAAAAGTAAAGTTTGGAGCTGAGGAGAAAATTAGCGGGCTCGTGGTGAAGATGGCTAGCCGAGCCACTGGAGCTCCAGCACCACAGCTGTTGTTCGACGGATCTGAGGAGAAATACGACCTGTGGGAAACAAGGTTTTTGAGCTGCCTACACATCCTGAAGCTAAAGGGGACAATATTAGAAGAACCAGATCAGCCAAACGACGATGACCGACGAAAGAATGCCGACTGCTACGCCGAACTGGTAAGGCTAATCGATGACAAAAGCCTTTCGCTAATCCGACATGAGGCTGCTGAAGATTGCAGAAATGCACTGAAGATACTGCGAGAACATTACGCTGGTAAAAGTAAACCGAGAATCATTAACATGTACACATCGCTGACAAAGTTGCGCATGGAAGAAAAAGAGACTGTTACTGGTTATCTGATAAGGGCAGAGAACATTATCACAGCGTTAAGAGAAGCGGGGGAAACCTTCAGTGATGGACTGATCGTGGCCATGGTGCTAGGCGGGCTACCAGATTCGTTCAAGCCGCTAGCGGTGCATGTGACACAGAATGAGGATAATGTCACGTTCGCCGACTTCAAGAGAAGGAGAGAGTTTATGAAGAATCGGAGAAAATGACAGAACAAAGTACAGACAATGTGATGAAAACGTATGCAAGACAGGGCAAAGCAAACCAGAAAATAGAAGAAAAGACGACGATGCAGACATTACGTGCTATAAGTGTGGAACAAAGGGACACAGAGCGCGAAAATGCTACAGACGAGTCTGGTGCAGCCATTGCAAGAACGCCACGCATGCAGAGTCCCTCTGCAAGAAGAAGCATGGGCAAGATGACGCCAGGAAATTCGCGGAGGAGCAAGATGGAGCCAACGATTCCATCTTCATGGCCAACTACGTCCAGAGAGAGAGACCACCGGGCCACATGAAGAAGAAGGGGATCATGGTGGACGCGGGAGCGACTTCTCACATCGTCAACGACATCAGCAAGTTCGAGAGCTTCGACCACTCGTTCCAGCCAAGCACCCACTTAGTGGAGTTAGCAGATGGAAGCAAGTGCAGCGGGATGGCGCAACAGAGAGGAACCGCGGTGATCCACCTGCTGGACAGCAGGGGACAGCAACGCAGAGCGCAGCTCCGGGATGCGCTCTACATGCCTACATACCCACACGACATCTTCTCGGTGTCGAGAGCAACCAACGGAGGTGCGACGGTGATCTTCGAGAAAGGGGACAATCGCATACTCACCAATGACGGTCGCAGGTTTGACATACATGAGAGTGGTAACTTGTATTATTTACCTACTGTTAAGAATGATGTTGACCAATTGAAAGTGTGTCATGATGTCCAGACCTGGCATCAGATATTAGGTCATTGTAATTTTGAGGATGTGAAAAATTTACAAGGTGTGGTGAAGGGCATGGAGATTAAGGGAGGTTCATCTGGGTTGAATATGTCATGTGAGGTGTGCACACAAGGGAAATTCACACAGACACGAAATAGGGAACCAGATAGGAAAGCAAAAAGGCCCCTAGAGCTAGTACACACTGATTTAGCAGGCCCCATGCGTACTCCGAGCATGGAAGGGCACCGATATGTGCAGTCTTTTACAGATGATTATTCAGGCACTATGTTTGTGTACTTTCTCAGATCCAAAAGTGACACAGTCAAGGCCACAGAGAAATTCTTGGCAGACGTAATCCCCTACGGGCAAGTCAAGTGTATCCGTTCAGATAACGGCATTGAATTTACAGGTCACGACTTCCGGACACTGTTAACCAGAAACAGGATTAGACACGAGACGTCTGCGCCTTACTCACCCCACCAAAACGGTACTGCAGAAAGAGGTTGGAGAACACTCTATGAAATGAGCAGATGCCTACTGATTGAAAGCGGGTTACCTGATAACATGTGGAACTACGCTGTTCAGACCTCAGCATATGTGAGGAATAGGTGCTACAATAGGCGCACAAAGAAAACAGCATACGAGCTGTTCACAATAAATGTACCCAATCTGTCCAGATTGCAGAAATTCGGCTCCGCGTGTTTTGCTTACAAGCAAGAGAAAGGCAAAATGGAATCGCGATGTGATCAAGGGGTTTTCATAGGCTACGACAAAAACAGCCCGGCATACTTAGTATACTACCCAGACACAGAGAAGGTCCAAAAGCATAGGTTGATAAAATTCACAACAAAGACGACAAACGAGAAAGGTACACAAACAGTTCAGTCACAAACAGGTTATGGGAACATACATACCATGGTTGACAACACTGATGAGAGGGTTGATGAGAAACCTGAAAATGCACAAGGTCAGAGTGTTCAAAATGGTAGTGTTGGTGCTTCACCTGAAAAGACTGAACGTACCCAGCCAGGTGAAGTCACAGAGACTGTTTACAGAAAGAACCCACCAAGAGCCAAAAGGAGACCAGCTCACCTGCAGGACTATGACACAGGTGAAACAGGGGACAATCTAAACACTTGCATGGACTTTTGTTACAGGGCAGTGTGCGATGTGCCTCATACTTACCAGAATGCCATTGCGTCAATCAAAGCAAGGCAGTGGAAAGCTGCCATGAGAGAGGAGATGCAATCTCTCGAGGAGAACGAAGTCTTCACCCTGACCCAGTTGCCACCGGGCAAACAGACAGTGGGGGGTAGATGGGTTTATGCGCTGAAAACAGAAATTGATGGGTCTGACAAATACAAGGCAAGGTACGTAGCAAAAGGCTACAGTCAGAAACCAGGTATAGATTACGACGAAACATTCTCACCCACAGCCGACATGACAAGTGTGAGGGTTGTGATGCAAAAAGCAGTCCAGGATAACTTAGTCTCACACCAGATGGATGTTAAGACAGCTTATTTGCACGCTCCAATTGATTGTGAAATTTATATGGAGCAACCTGAGGGTTTTGAAGAAAAATCAGACAAGGGTGAGAAGCTAGTGTGCAAGCTTCGAAAATCCATTTACGGATTAAAACAATCGGGGAGGAATTGGAATGCGATGCTGCACACATGCTTGGTTGAAAATGATTTCGTCCAAAATTTTGCTGATACATGTGTTTACACACGGGAAAGAAACAATGAGAAAGTAATCCTAATAATTTGGGTTGATGATCTCATCATTGCTGCCAACAATGAGAATGTGATGAAAAAGGTGAAGCGGATGCTCACTGAGAGGTTCAAAATGAAAGACATGGGAAAACTGAAACATTTCCTAGGGATCGATTTTGAACAAACAGATGGTGTAGTAATAATGTCACAGGAGAGATTTGTGAACAAGGTTTTAGACAGATTTGACATGCAGAACTACAAGCCTAGAGAAACACCATGTGAACCTAAACTAGAATACACAGAAAATGCAAAGGAAATGCAAGAACCAAGAAAATACAGGGAGGCTGTAGGAAGCTTAATTTACTTGTCCACATGCACGAGGCCAGACATTAGTTTTGTGGTCAGTAAACTCTCCCAGCATTTTGCTGAACCAACTGTTGAGCACTGGAACACTGTTAAACACGTGTTCAGATACCTCAGAGGTACAATGGAAAAGGGATTGTACTTCAGGAGAAATGACACTGAAAAACTAGGCCTAAGAGTCTACAGTGATGCTGATTGTGCATCAGATTCGACCGACAGACGAAGTACGTCAGGGTATTGTGCCAGTTTAAGTGAGGGTAGCTCTTTGATATCCTGGAAAACAAGAAAACAACCAACAGTAGCTTTATCAACATGTGAGGCAGAATATATGGCCTTAGCATCAGCCATACAGGAAGGCATTTACCTAGAGCAATTGCTTAGTGGTATTGACAATTATCAGTATGCACAAACAAAGGTGTACGAAGACAACTAAGGTGCTATAGCATTGGCCAAAAACCCTGTAAACAGACAGAGGTGTAAACATATTGACATTAAGTACCACTTCATAAGGGAAAATGTAAATAATGGAAGGTTTAATTTGGAGTATTGTCCTACTGAGCAAATGATTGCTGATGTTTTGACCAAGCCAGCTACTAAGCTGAAATTGAGAAGCTTTACAAGACACATGTTTGGTAATTGAATGTAATGAGTTATATTTTCTGGTTTAATAAATTGTTGTTTTGTTTTCTATGTGATGCAATGGAATAAGAGCGAGTGGGGGTGTTAAATATGATATAACGCTCTTATTTTGATATGGAATGTTATGTGTATATGGTTCAGCAGCCAATCAATCACACTGATGTGATATAGTGTGTGATGTAATGACGCATCCTGTTAGTTGAGTGGAGCATACCCAAGAGAGCGGTCATGCCCAAGTTCAGTTCTGTGTTTATAATAAAGAAAAATGACTGAAAAACTCCGCTCCGATTATTATTCGCCACGTAGGTTAAGTCTGCGCCAGTAAGATAGTCACCTCAACACAGTTAAAGTTAGTAGTGTGTAAGTGTTGTGTGTGTGTGTGTGTGTTAGGCAGCTCTAGGCATTGCTAACCTGATTGTCATGGCACTGATGGAGGAGGGAATGAGTCAGGCAGACGCTCGCAAGAAGATTTGGATGTTTGACAAGTACGGTCTGCTTGTTCAGGTACGATACGGTTTGTGTGTGTGTGTTTGTGTGTATATATGCTGTGAATATACCTGAATGTTTGTGTATATGACAGTCACCAGCAGATACCCCAGTTACACTAGTGTGTGTGTGTGTGTGTGTGTGTGTGTGTGTGTGTGTGTGTGTGCGTGCGCGCGTGCACAGGGTAGATTTGAGCCCACAGATAGTAATCATGAGGGGTTTGTGCATCCTAGTCCGGGTGATGTGAAGAGTTTCCTGGATGCTGTTAATGTTCTTAAACCTACAGCCATCATCGGTGAGTGTGTGTGTGTGTGTGTGTGTGTGTGTGTGTGTGTGTGGGTGGATGCAAGTTTGTCTCATGATTGCATGTACTTTTTGATAGATATGTTCATGACCTTGTTCTTACCTGTGTTTGTTGTGTTCAGGTGTGTCTGGGGCGGGGTGACTATTCACTCATGATGTCATCAGGGCTATGGGTTCGTTAAATGAGCGACCAATCATCTTTGCTCTGAGCAATCCGACTGCTAAAGCTGAGTGTACTGCAGAGGATGCATACACTCTCACACAGGTAAAAAAAAAAAAAAAAAAAAAAAAAAACACACACACACACACACACACACACACACACACACACATACGTACCTAAGATTGTGTCATGGTAGTTGTTTAGTGACTGAACAGAACAGGATAATACAAATGTGTTTTAAGATAGAATATTTTTTATATATACGACTGTCTTGGATGTGCTAAGAATAACAAGGAGCAGACTGTCTCTAATTCAAGGTTAAGTGGAGCCTGTTGTTGGTCAAAATGTAAGAGAATTCAGGCCTAACTGATCATAGAGTAAATTTGATTGTTCATAAAGGATAGTAAATAAAGAATCACAAAATTATAAACATGAAATATAAAATGTATTGTAACAGTAGGTGTAGCTCATCAAATGGCTAATGAATGTGCTTTTCTGAGTGTGTGTGTGTGTGTGTGTGTGTGTGTGTGTGTGTGTGTGTGTGTGTGTTATGGTCGGTGTTTGTTTGCCAGTGGGAGTCCGTTTGCTGCTGTGACTCTGGATGATGGCAGGATGGTGATTCTGGGACAGGGGAACAATGCTTACATATTCCCAGGAGTGGATTTGTGTTTTCCTATTCTATTTTTCCAATAATTTGGAAAAATGAATGAGTTGTGGTTTTGGGCCATGAATTCTCTGAGTGTTATTTGGGGTACCTCTGATCTTGGGTCCTGCCAGCGTTTAGAAGCTGTACAAGTAATTACTGAATTTATTTACATCCAGAGGACAAACTTCATCCACAAAAACAATAATAATGATTATCATCTTTATTTAGTGTAAATATATTTTTATTTTGTACTCTTTCACTGTACAGTCTATTATGTTTTTTACCTTGACTAATAGAAATGTGTGTTTGTTAGGTGTGGCTCTGGCAGTAATTCTGAGTGGTGTTAGACACATCAGTGATACGGTGTTCCTCGAGGCTGCAAAGGTAAACATTGTTTGTGTGTGTGTGTGTGTGTGTGTGTGTGTGTGTGTGTGTGTGTGTGTGTGTGTGTGTGTGCGCGTGCACATGCATGTGTTAGGCAACACTCATGCTGCCCATGTTATTAGGATTATTAGCTTATTAATGTAAGTATTAAATCATCCAACCATGTAGCAGCAGCAGCAGCCACCTATAAACTTATAAAGACTCAGATTAAGATCTTTATGTTTACTTTAAACAGCAGAATAGAAAAATGTATAGCTTTGTTGTTGTGTAATAATTTAGGTTGTATTTCTTGATGCTACGGTGGACTGTATTAAGTGATAATGGTTTTCTAAGGTACTTGTTAGTGTATGTGGCTAAATTTCTCACAGTATCATGATGGTTTTTAATATGATGCGGATGTTATAAGGTCACTCACCTTCTCTCTCTCTCTCTCTCTCTCTCTCTCTCTCTCTCTCTCTCTCTCTGTCTCACTGTTTGTATATGTGTATGTGTATCAGATCTTAGCAGAGCAGTTGACGGATGAGGAACTGAATCAGAATCAGGGTCGTCTCTACCCTCCTCTTTCCAACATTAGGGAGGTTTCTTTACAGATGGCTGTGAGGATAAGATTTGTGTTTATACATACACACAATGTGAGTAAAATTATGTTGACACCCCTTCTAATTATTGAGTTCAGGTGTTTAGGTCACACCCATTGCTTCCAAGTTTTTTGCAACAGTTTGGGAAAGTTTGTACATCATACAGATACATGCTGTGGAAATGTAATTAAACACATTGTTATCAGTGCTGTGAGTGGAACTAGCGCTCCAACCAAAAATATAAAGTGTCTAGTGATCAGAAAGTGTCTACTGATTGACTAAAGAAAGATAAATACACCTTGTGTTCCTAACTGTACACGCACAATCAGTGCTAACAGGGTATGTGTTCCCAAAAAAAAAAAAGTGTGTGTGTTTGTTTAGGTGGTGGAGTTTCTGTACAGTAAAGGAATGGCATTTCGGTACCCAGAGCCACTGGATAAGGAGGCGTATGTGAGATCCATTGTGTGGAACACGGAGTACGATTCCTTCCTCCCAGACATCTACGAACGGGCTGGAGTGTCCCATAGTCCTATAGTGGAGTAATCATACACCCTATAGCATACACCTGAAACAGTCACACCCTTCATTTACAGCTGTGTAATGTTTAACTATCACACATCCCCATGGGGAGTGATTCCTAAACTCCTTCTGCTAATGTAAATGTACAGTGTTGCTATTATTAAAACACTCCACGTGTGTGTGTGTGTGTGTGTGTGTGTGTGTGTGTGTGTGTGTGTGTGTGTGTGTGTGTGTGTATCAGCTAATACATTTAGTGCTTTGTGTTTCTATGTGTGTTGGTGTGTATTTGGGTTTATTTCACTGCAGGCTTACAGTATTCATTATAATAAAATGTGGGGGTGGGCGGGTGTAGTTGGGGCAGTGAGAAAATGTCGAAAAAAGTGTAACTTTAGTTTCACCCTAAGCTGGATTTTAACATAGGGCCTAGAACCTGAGAGAACTACATGTGCTGCACTCAGCCCACTGTGCTACTCAAACAACGACGTGTTAGATCTGTTGTAACGCTGATATAACCTGTGCACACAATAAGCCTAAAAGTGAAAACTACTTAAAATAAAAAGAAAATGCTTTGTAATTCCCACAGTAACGTCAGAAGCCATTCACTCTGTTACAGGTTGAAAAATAGTGAAGAAATAGCCTTTGCTTGATTTGAATGAAGTTGACCCAACAAAGCATGTGTTTGTACCATTTCCATTCTGTCCCAAATGTTTGTGATGTAGAGTTTTATATTTGTATTTGTCTTTCTATTGTTATTTTAAAAATATGCAATTTGCACAGTTAGGTTAGTAATTAGTATAGTTTTGCTTTGTGTTTTCATGTACTCCCATGTAGTGTTTTTAATGTAGAAGTACATTTTCACCAGCTGTAGAAAAGGGCAATGAAACAAGTTTACTTTGAAATACCATGATTATTAGCTCAGGGGGATATTCCAGAAAGCGGGTTTAACAAACTTCAAACTTAAACCTGAACTGCGAGTTGACTTACAGGGGTTGGACAAAATAACTGAAACACCTGGTTTTAGACCACAATAATTTATTAGTATGGTGTAGGGCCTCCTTTTGCGGCCAATACAGCGTCAATCGGTCTTGGAAATGACATATACAAGTCCTGCACAGTGGTCAGAGGGATTTTAAGCCATTCTTCTTGCAGGATAGTGGCCAGGTCACTACGTGATGCTGGTGGAGGGAAACGTTTCCTGACTCGCTTCTCCAAAACACCCCAAAGTGGCTCAATAATATTTAGATCTGGTGACTGTGCAGGCCATGGGAGATGTTCAACTTCACTTTCATGTTCATCAAACCAATCTTTCACCAGTCTTGCTGTGTGTATTGGTGCATTGTCATCCTGATACACGGCACCGCCATCGGATGCACATGGTCCTCCAGAATGGTTCGGTAGTCCTCGGCAGTGACGCGCCCATCTAGCACAAGTATCGGGCCAAGGGAATGCCATGATATGGCAGCCCAAACCATCACTGATCCACCCCCATGCTTCACTCTGGGCATGCAACAGTCTGGGTGGTACGCTTCTTTGGGGCTTCTCCACACCGTAACTCTCCCGGATGTGGGGAAAACAGTAAAGGTGGACTCATCAGAGAACAATACATGTTTCACATTGTCCACAGCCCAAGATTTGCGCTCCTCGCACCATCGAAACCGACGTTTGGCATCGGCACGAGTGACCAAAGGTTTGGCTATAGCAGCCCGGCCGTGTATATCGACCCTGTGGAGCTCCCGACGGACAGTTCTGGTGGAAACAGGAGAGTCGAGGTGCACGTTTAATTCTGCCGTGATTTGGGCAGCCGTGGTTTTATGTTTTTTGGATACAATCCGGGTCAGCACCCGAACATCCCTTTCAGACAGCTTCCTCTTGCGTCCACAGTTAATCCTGTGGGATGTGGTTTGTCCTTCTTGGTGGTATGCTGACATTACCCTGGATACCGTGGCTCTTGATACATCACAAAGACTTGCTGTCTTGGTCACAGATGCGCCAGCAAGACGTGCACCAACAATTTGTCCTCTTTTGAACTCTGGTATGTCACCCATAATGTTGTGTGCATTGCAATATTTTGAGCAAAACTGTGCTCTTACCCTGCTAATTGAACCTTCACACTCTGCTCTTACTGGTGCAATGTGCAATTAATGAAGATTGGCCACCAGACTGGTCCAATTTAGCCATGAAACCTCCCACACTAAAATGACAGGTGTTTCAGTTATTTTGTCCAACCCCTGTATCTCACCATGTCATAGCCAGAGTTTTCGGATCCACAAAAGCGGATCAGGGTTAGATTACTCAAGTCTGAGTAGATTGAACCCAGCAGAAGCGCGTTCACGGTTAACTATAAACAGGCATTCTCAATGGAGTTGCGATAAATAGATTGACCATGGATGTGAATGAAAGAAAAAGTAGTCCGTCATATTTGACACCAATAGAAGTGTTATTTTTAATGTTTGCGTGTGCAGATCCTGAAAATGTTTTAGACGTGAAAGTAATACAGCAGTGGAAAAGGAGCTCGCAAATGGCAAAAAAAGTGAATGAGTTTAAATTAATAAAAAAAACGTAACCATAATTAAACATTTAGCAGAAGGATAGGGTAAAATTGTTTAATATGTCAGTTGTAATATTTGTCTCGATTTTAAACGTTTTTTTTTTTCATTTACTCAATGTAGGTGTAATCCAAGTGTAATCAGATGCACATGGCAGCAGATAAAAATGAAACACAAAAACTGTCTATGTTCAAGGCATATTTATTAGATGTAAATCATTAGTCTGTAGTGCATAAACTGTGTAATATTAAGAACTGCATTGGTGCAGTCTGAACCCTTTTTATTGGCATCTCTCCAGTGATTGGTGGAGTGGTTTTGAGCCTCCTGCAATTGTTAGTGATGTAAATGTTCCTATAGATCCTAATAAATATAAATAATGTTCTTTAATACAAAAACAAAACAAAAAAGAAACACACTGTTGAAGGACGATAAAGAAACCATCTCCGCTGCCTCAGAGTGGGATGATACTGGGAGGCCTACAGAGGTACAGTATATGTTGAACATAGAGCATGGCATTTCATTTGATCTACCATGATAATGTGTGTGACTGTCCTCTAACAGAATGTGATGGGTAGTTCCGAATGAAATGAGGCACCATCCACCTCCAAAGCTCAACTTAGAACAGTAAAAATGTCTTATCAAATATGTGAAATATTTCGAAGACATTAAGCTATGTTTGATCATAACATGCTATTTTTGTGTCTTTCTTTGAAGTTGTGTGTAAATAAAATGGACTATACAAGGTCCATGTGGAGAAACAAAGTGTGATCCTCAGGTGGAGCATCTAAAACAGACAAGGCTATAAATTCAGTTGCTTGAATTTAAGATGGGTGTCGGTGCTAAGGGTGATAAATGTTGTCACTAAAGAATAAGGACAAGCAAACGAAGTTGTTGCATTGTTTTATTTTCAGTGATCATGGACAGAGCCTGACTATTTGTCTTCGATATTTGTAATGTGGGGAGCATCACATAATATCTTAATGAAAGCATCTGCATAAGATGGAGAACAGTAGGTTGCAGAACATGTATGAAATGTTCGACTGTTTTATTTGACATTTGTAAATTTTTGCAGATAATGGTGACTACCTGTATGTGGAGGGATATTCTGTCTGCTGTTGAAATAATAAAAGAGAAGATTTTAATAAAATCCACATCTGGATTTCACTCCAGATTTCACTCATGAATGTGGCTGTAAAAATACTACTAGCAATAAAATGATATACAGTACATTTAAAGCACAAATGATTTTAGCTTACTAAACTGTGTGTGTGTGTGTGTGTGTGTGTGTGTGTGTGTGTGTGTGTGTGTGTGTGTGTGTGTGTGTGTGTGTGTGTGTGTGTGTGTGTGTGTGTTTAAGGTATTTTCTATGAATCCATAACATTCCATCCATAATGTTCTAACTAATGTTGTAACAAGCCTTTTATGAATATTGTGATTTTTGTAATAATAATGTTGCAGCTGCCCCTTGTGGTAACCGTCCCCACTCTCCCCGAATTGACTGAGTGATAAAAACGGAAAGGTTTGCGAATAAATCCATCGTGAAATGATGAATGTGAGTTTAATGACTCGTTCCCAACTAAGATGTGTTCGAATAATTTGCGCGTCTGTATCCACTGTATCCTGGAGTAAAGGACCCCCCGGGTTTACATGAGGAAAGTGCGAGTAACCCCGGGTTGACCTGCTTTCTGGAATAACCCCCCATCCCCACCAAGATCTTATTTTGAATAGACAAGCATAAATTGTGTTTTTTTCTGAATCTAAAGTTTTGTAAAATGATATTGTGTCAGTGCTGCCCAGCGTGTTCAGGGATGAGATTGATGAAGAATGTACTGAGCACTGATTGCTGATGCTTTTGATGAGCTTGTATGTTTTGTTCTTATTAGTTGTTGATGTATTTGTCAGGTTTGTGTAATGAATGATTTGCTTGATTGTATTGTGTGAGTGGGTTGAGTGTGCAAATCGTAAATAAGAAGGTATTTTTTGTAAAGATGACTATAATATAGTGAAATAAAAGCAGTCGGTTGGGGCGCACAGATAGCTGAGCGGGTTTTTCCACAGATAGTGCAGTGGAGCTGAGAGATGTGAACCTACCGGGTTCGAAACTCGGCTCTGCCGTCTACTGCTCGACTGTGCGCCCCCTGGCAGGGGGGTTGCCCCCTGCCGGCGATCACTTTACAACAATATATGTAAATCCATGAAAGATTTGAAGAAAAGCCCTAAAATAAATAATAATAGTAACTCAGCAATAATAGTAGATGATGTATTTCTATGTGTGTGTACTATATATGATAATAACATGTACGAAGTGAATGGATAAACATGTAATATGTGTGAGGGTTTTCTGAATGAGTGCTGTGAATGGTTGTTGACTTATTACAATATGTGATGAAGATTTCGATTATTGTATGCAAACAGAAACATACTAGTGAATAAAATGTAAATGTTAATTAGAGCTGCGTGCGCGTGCACGCACTGAGCTGCATATGAATATCAGTGAATTTTAAGGATGATGGCGCACTCAGGTGTCCATTTTGTGTAATGACATGAATAATTTTGTTTGAATGAGTGTTTTTTTGTGTCGTACTAGTTTGTTTTGTTTAACCCCTTGTCAGTCCAGCCCATTTTTGTGCATTTTTCGCCTGAAAGACATACGTAGTTTCTAAGGCTTCTCATTCATAAAGTTTAAAAGATAACCCAAAAATTGTACTTCAGTGTTCTAGAAAACCCTTTAAAGTATCCTAAAAACACAGCCAAATGGCATGATTATATTTGACCATGCTTAAATGATGATTAAAAAACCCCAAAATGTAGGTGCTTTTAATTTTTTTTTGAAAATCCAAAGTTTCAGTGAGTATAAGCAGGACTGCAGGTGTGTATATCACCTAAACAACACTATAGAGTTGTGTTGAAGGGTATTTTGTAACATCATCTTGCATTTTAGGCCTCTACACTGTAAGCCCGGATAAGTTCAATGTACTTAAAAAATTTGAGGAAACCAGTTGCCTTAAAAGAGTGCATAACTTAAAACATGAAGTTATTAAAAGGCAAGTTGATGAAATTTTGTTATACCAACTGCTTTTCCCAATAATTCTACTTATTATCTTGAGCTCAATGGAAAAAAGTATTGATTTGTTCTTAGTTTTCATGTTAATCACATATTAAATATAAATTACAAATGTTTATAGTAAAAGAGACACAATTGTGAAATTATTTTTGTTTATTTAAGTTCATAAGTATTTACTTAAAATACAACATGTGAAGAAAACATGTTTAAAACTGTAGAAAGTGTATCTAAAGTTGTGATGAAACCCAAACAGCTCCTCACAGTAACCATGAACCTGTAAAACAAGAAAAAGAAAGAAGAAACAGAAGTATGAAAATGAAAATGAATAGCATTAATTTAAGGATTAAAGTAAAGCAAGCCAGCACACTCTTTGCTTCGTATGAAAGCTAGCATGCAGCCTAAATACGGCAAATAAAGCAGTGCTGTTTGATGATTTATTTAGTTAGTGTCAACATTAAGATAATTTATTTTGAACAAAATTGATAAGTAAAGTACAACACTTACCAAAATTAGATGGGAGATGATAAAGCCCCATCAGACTGGTGTACATGCTACTCAAAAGTAGCATCATGAGTAAGAAAATGTTTGTTCATTTAGTTTAATAAAGGGTTAGGGTTAGGGTTAGGGTTAGGGTTAGGGTTAGGGTTAGGGTTAGGGTTAGGGTTAGGTTAAGAGTTAAAACCAGAGGCGGCATTCAAATTAGTGGCATTGAAATGAGACGTATGCTAATCTTTGCTCTCCTATTGGCTGGAGGTAGCAGTATGCAAATGTCTGCTCTCCTATTGGCCGTATGCAAATGTTTGGAATCCCATTGGTTGAAACTCAAACATGTCCTTTTTGCTGGTTTGTAATGTCAATGATGTGTGTTGTATTGTACCACAGGGACTTTTATTTCCTTGGGGATCAGTAAAGCATCCATCAATCCATGTGTATGTCTAACTATTTGCCTACCTTTTATTTATTTATTTCAGCAGGACATGATCCGAGTCAGACTTGGAGCAGAAGATCCGTCCGTGGCCGAGGTGGGCAGCACACGACCCACACATCCACGAGACCACGAACCTATGACACACAACACACACACAAAAAAAACAAAACAAAACATATGATAAGCACAAAAATGCAATAATCGTTCAAGAACACGAATGGTAACCCCTGGTATCAGAATGAGATTCATGGGCCGAGTACGTGGACACACACACACACACACACACACACAGACACAGACACAGACACACACACACACACACACACACACACACAGGCAATTGGCAGTGTGTGTAATGTTAAAAAATAACAATAAAAAATAAAGGAACAGAACAGTAAAGTACCTGAATCGATTGAACAAGATGTGAACAGTTCGGTTGACATTCTTCTGACTTATCAGGTAGCCAAGGTTTGGTATTTTTTGGAATACGAGCTGTTGAAAAACCTGAAATCATACTAAGTGATGTGGCATGACTATTCCAAAAGATGGCAGCAGAGGATCAAAAATGAGCGGTGCCTTAGGATTCCGTCAAGCCGGGAAGTCGAGGCTTCCCAGCTTAAGAGAGAGTACGCACCGAATAGGCCCAATTTAACCCTAGTCTATTCATATGTCACTCATTAATTTGTTAATGTATACATATCATTAATTCATCAATAATTCATGATGCACTCACTATCAGTCGATGTATTAATTCATTGTTAATAAACTGGTAGTTAGGTGTTAGTATATGTTTAGTTATGTACACATGTTGTAAAGTGTTTACCGTCGTGTTCTCAGCGCGCTTGGCTCTTTAAACTTCTCTACGGTGTGTATTCTTGGTTTGCTTGTGGCAAAAAATATTACACAAACGTCCATATCCATACCCAAACATCCTCGAGGACTTCATGTTGACTGTGGCGCCCTCAGGTGTCCCTCTTGTGGTATAACCTTTTTTTCCTTATTCCTTTTTTATTTCATTAATATTACATAGGATATCGATTTATTTTGGGGGTTTCCATTTTAAATTATGTTTTAGGTCAATCAATTATATTGTATAATTTATGGTCAAGGTGGTTAAGGTAGGTCAGGGTTAGAAATATATCTATTGAGGTCGAAGTTGAATTAATTGTAGGTAGGGTGGGTTGTAGTCAGTCTAGTTTTAATCTAAATTGGGGTTAGGATGATGGGTGATTAGATTGCGGTTAAAATTCAGTTTATTTGGGGTCAGGGCTAGGATGATCAAAGATTAGGTTGTAGTAGAGCTTCAGTGTATTGAATTTAAAGTACTTGGAAATTGGGTTGAAGTTGTAATTAGGTTTATTAAGGTTAGAGTTGATATAATTATGGACTGAACTATAATTGAAATTTCATTTATTGTGATTGGGGACAGTGTAAATGAAGGTTAGGTTCTAGTTGGAAGGTTTATTAGGATTAGGGTTAGAATAATTGGGAGTTGGGTTATGGTTGAAATGGAGTTTATTGTGGTTGGGGTTGGAATAATTGGGAATTGGGTTGAAATTAGGTTTATTAAGCTTAGGGTTAGAGTAATTAGGGGTTGGGTCATGGTAAATAATTGGGGTAAGGTCATCGTTGAGATGAGTCTATTGAGGTTGGGGTTAGAGTAATTAGGGATTCGGTTATGGTTAAGATTAGGCTTATTGAGGTTGGGGTTGGAATAATTAGGAATGAGGTTATGGTTAAGATTAGGTTTATTGAGGTTGGGGTTAGAGTAATTAGGGATTAGGTGATGGTTAAGATTAGGTTTATTGAGGTTGGGGTTAGAGTAATTAGGGATTAGGTGATGGTTAAGATTAGGTTTATTGAGGTTGGGGTTAGAGTAATTAGGGATTAGGTTATGGTTAAGATTAGGCTTATTGAGGTTGGGGTTGGAATAATTAGGAATGAGGTTATGGTTAAGATTAGGTTTATTGAGGTTGGGGTTAGAGTAATTAGGGATTAGGTGATGGTTAAGATTAGGTTTATTGAGGTTGGGGTTAGAGTAATTAGGGATTAGGTGATGGTTAAGATTAAGGAAACGTGGAACATAAAGGACAAGAGAACTGTCTGCAGCTACATAAACAGGCCCTAATTCAAACTTGGATCGATTTCTCAGCTCCTAAAGCTTGCTACAGAGATGTAGCCATGATTGGTTACAAGGGTTACAAGCTGTGCAATTATGCAGAAAATGTGCCCTTTCATTTGGGTTTCTTAATTTCATGTGGGGTTAGATGCAGTTCCTAACCTAAACAGCAGGTGCCAGCTTTCAGTAAGTCTGGGGTTAGCTTGGGGTTAGATGCAGTTCCTAACCTAAACAGCAGGTGCCAGCTTTCAGTAAGTCTGGGGTTAGCTTGGGGTTAGATGCAGTTCCTAACCTAAACAGCAGGTGCCAGCTTTCAGTAAGTCTGGGGTTAGCTTGGGGTTAGATGCAGTTCCTAACCTAAACAGCAGGTGCCAGCTTTCAGTAAGTCTGGGGTTAGCTTGGGGTTAGATGCAGTTCCTAACCTAAACAGCAGGTGCCAGCTTTCAGTAAGTCTGGGGTTAGCTTGGGGTTAGGCCTTGGATTGGGGGCGTGGTTAGGGTTTTGCTCATAGGTTAAGAGTTAAAACCAGAGGCGGCATTCAAATTAGTGGCATTGAAATGAGACGTATGCTAATCTTTGCTCTCCTATTGGCTGGAGGTAGCAGTATGCAAATGTCTGCTCTCCTATTGGCCGTATGCAAATGTTTGGAATCCCATTGGTTGAAACTCAAACATGTCCTTTTTGCTGGTTTGTAATGTCAATGATGTGTGTTGTATTGTACCACAGGGACTTTTATTTCCTTGGGGATCAGTAAAGCATCCATCAATCCATGTGTATGTCTAACTATTTGCCTACCTTTTATTTATTTATTTCAGCAGGACATGATCCGAGTCAGACTTGGAGCAGAAGATCCGTCCGTGGCCGAGGTGGGCAGCACACGACCCACACATCCACGAGACCACGAACCTATGACACACAACACACACACAAAAAAAACAAAACAAAACATATGATAAGCACAAAAATGCAATAATCGTTCAAGAACACGAATGGTAACCCCTGGTATCAGAATGAGATTCATGGGCCGAGTACGTGGACACACACACACACACACACACACACACACACACAGACACAGACACAGACACACACACACACACACACACACACACACACACACACAGGCAATTGGCAGTGTGTGTAATGTTAAAAAATAACAATAAAAAATAAAGGAACAGAACAGTAAAGTACCTGAATCGATTGAACAAGATGTGAACAGTTCGGTTGACATTCTTCTGACTTATCAGGTAGCCAAGGTTTGGTATTTTTTGGAATACGAGCTGTTGAAAAACCTGAAATCATACTAAGTGATGTGGCATGACTATTCCAAAAGATGGCAGCAGAGGATCAAAAATGAGCGGTGCCTTAGGATTCCGTCAAGCCGGGAAGTCGAGGCTTCCCAGCTTAAGAGAGAGTACGCACCGAATAGGCCCAATTTAACCCTAGTCTATTCATATGTCACTCATTAATTTGTTAATGTATACATATCATTAATTCATCAATAATTCATGATGCACTCACTATCAGTCGATGTATTAATTCATTGTTAATAAACTGGTAGTTAGGTGTTAGTATATGTTTAGTTATGTACACATGTTGTAAAGTGTTTACCGTCGTGTTCTCAGCGCGCTTGGCTCTTTAAACTTCTCTACGGTGTGTATTCTTGGTTTGCTTGTGGCAAAAAATATTACACAAACGTCCATATCCATACCCAAACATCCTCGAGGACTTCATGTTGACTGTGGCGCCCTCAGGTGTCCCTCTTGTGGTATAACCTTTTTTTCCTTATTCCTTTTTTATTTCATTAATATTACATAGGATATCGATTTATTTTGGGGGTTTCCATTTTAAATTATGTTTTAGGTCAATCAATTATATTGTATAATTTATGGTCAAGGTGGTTAAGGTAGGTCAGGGTTAGAAATATATCTATTGAGGTCGAAGTTGAATTAATTGTAGGTAGGGTGGGTTGTAGTCAGTCTAGTTTTAATCTAAATTGGGGTTAGGATGATGGGTGATTAGATTGCGGTTAAAATTCAGTTTATTTGGGGTCAGGGCTAGGATGATCAAAGATTAGGTTGTAGTAGAGCTTCAGTGTATTGAATTTAAAGTACTTGGAAATTGGGTTGAAGTTGTAATTAGGTTTATTAAGGTTAGAGTTGATATAATTATGGACTGAACTATAATTGAAATTTCATTTATTGTGATTGGGGACAGTGTAAATGAAGGTTAGGTTCTAGTTGGAAGGTTTATTAGGATTAGGGTTAGAATAATTGGGAGTTGGGTTATGGTTGAAATGGAGTTTATTGTGGTTGGGGTTGGAATAATTGGGAATTGGGTTGAAATTAGGTTTATTAAGCTTAGGGTTAGAGTAATTAGGGGTTGGGTTATGGTAAATAATTGGGGTAAGGTCATCGTTGAGATGAGTCTATTGAGGTTGGGGTTAGAGTAATTAGGGATTAGGTTATGGTTAAGATTAGGCTTATTGAGGTTGGGGTTGGAATAATTAGGAATGAGGTTATGGTTAAGATTAGGTTTATTGAGGTTGGGGTTAGAGTAATTAGGGATTAGGTGATGGTTAAGATTAGGTTTATTGAGGTTGGGGTTAGAGTAATTAGGGATTAGGTGATGGTTAAGATTAGGTTTATTGAGGTTGGGGTTAGAGTAATTAGGGATTAGGTTATGGTTAAGATTAGGCTTATTGAGGTTGGGGTTGGAATAATTAGGAATGAGGTTATGGTTAAGATTAGGTTTATTGAGGTTGGGGTTAGAGTAATTAGGGATTAGGTGATGGTTAAGATTAGGTTTATTGAGGTTGGGGTTAGAGTAATTAGGGATTAGGTGATGGTTAAGATTAAGGAAACGTGGAACATAAAGGACAAGAGAACTGTCTGCAGCTACATAAACAGGCCCTAATTCAAACTTGGATCGATTTCTCAGCTCCTAAAGCTTGCTACAGAGATGTAGCCATGATTGGTTACAAGGGTTACAAGCTGTGCAATTATGCAGAAAATGTGCCCTTTCATTTGGGTTTCTTAATTTCATGTGGGGTTAGATGCAGTTCCTAACCTAAACAGCAGGTGCCAGCTTTCAGTAAGTCTGGGGTTAGCTTGGGGTTAGATGCAGTTCCTAACCTAAACAGCAGGTGCCAGCTTTCAGTAAGTCTGGGGTTAGCTTGGGGTTAGATGCAGTTCCTAACCTAAACAGCAGGTGCCAGCTTTCAGTAAGTCTGGGGTTAGCTTGGGGTTAGATGCAGTTCCTAACCTAAACAGCAGGTGCCAGCTTTCAGTAAGTCTGGGGTTAGCTTGGGGTTAGATGCAGTTCCTAACCTAAACAGCAGGTGCCAGCTTTCAGTAAGTCTGGGGTTAGCTTGGGGTTAGGCCTTGGATTGGGGGCGTGGTTAGGGTTTTGCTCATAGGTTAAGAGTTAAAACCAGAGGCGGCATTCAAATTAGTGGCATTGAAATGAGACGTATGCTAATCTTTGCTCTCCTATTGGCTGGAGGTAGCAGTATGCAAATGTCTGCTCTCCTATTGGCCGTATGCAAATGTTTGGAATCCCATTGGTTGAAACTCAAACATGTCCTTTTTGCTGGTTTGTAATGTCAATGATGTGTGTTGTATTGTACCACAGGGACTTTTATTTCCTTGGGGATCAGTAAAGCATCCATCAATCCATGTGTATGTCTAACTATTTGCCTACCTTTTATTTATTTATTTCAGCAGGACATGATCCGAGTCAGACTTGGAGCAGAAGATCCGTCCGTGGCCGAGGTGGGCAGCACACGACCCACACATCCACGAGACCACGAACCTATGACACACAACACACACACAAAAAAAACAAAACAAAACATATGATAAGCACAAAAATGCAATAATCGTTCAAGAACACGAATGGTAACCCCTGGTATCAGAATGAGATTCATGGGCCGAGTACGTGGACACACACACACACACACACACACACACACACACAGACACAGACACAGACACACACACACACACACACACACACACACACACACACAGGCAATTGGCAGTGTGTGTAATGTTAAAAAATAACAATAAAAAATAAAGGAACAGAACAGTAAAGTACCTGAATCGATTGAACAAGATGTGAACAGTTCGGTTGACATTCTTCTGACTTATCAGGTAGCCAAGGTTTGGTATTTTTTGGAATACGAGCTGTTGAAAAACCTGAAATCATACTAAGTGATGTGGCATGACTATTCCAAAAGATGGCAGCAGAGGATCAAAAATGAGCGGTGCCTTAGGATTCCGTCAAGCCGGGAAGTCGAGGCTTCCCAGCTTAAGAGAGAGTACGCACCGAATAGGCCCAATTTAACCCTAGTCTATTCATATGTCACTCATTAATTTGTTAATGTATACATATCATTAATTCATCAATAATTCATGATGCACTCACTATCAGTCGATGTATTAATTCATTGTTAATAAACTGGTAGTTAGGTGTTAGTATATGTTTAGTTATGTACACATGTTGTAAAGTGTTTACCGTCGTGTTCTCAGCGCGCTTGGCTCTTTAAACTTCTCTACGGTGTGTATTCTTGGTTTGCTTGTGGCAAAAAATATTACACAAACGTCCATATCCATACCCAAACATCCTCGAGGACTTCATGTTGACTGTGGCGCCCTCAGGTGTCCCTCTTGTGGTATAACCTTTTTTTCCTTATTCCTTTTTTATTTCATTAATATTACATAGGATATCGATTTATTTTGGGGGTTTCCATTTTAAATTATGTTTTAGGTCAATCAATTATATTGTATAATTTATGGTCAAGGTGGTTAAGGTAGGTCAGGGTTAGAAATATATCTATTGAGGTCGAAGTTGAATTAATTGTAGGTAGGGTGGGTTGTAGTCAGTCTAGTTTTAATCTAAATTGGGGTTAGGATGATGGGTGATTAGATTGCGGTTAAAATTCAGTTTATTTGGGGTCAGGGCTAGGATGATCAAAGATTAGGTTGTAGTAGAGCTTCAGTGTATTGAATTTAAAGTACTTGGAAATTGGGTTGAAGTTGTAATTAGGTTTATTAAGGTTAGAGTTGATATAATTATGGACTGAACTATAATTGAAATTTCATTTATTGTGATTGGGGACAGTGTAAATGAAGGTTAGGTTCTAGTTGGAAGGTTTATTAGGATTAGGGTTAGAATAATTGGGAGTTGGGTTATGGTTGAAATGGAGTTTATTGTGGTTGGGGTTGGAATAATTGGGAATTGGGTTGAAATTAGG
>NC_085988.1:87378871-87397567 GCF_030014385.1 Trichomycterus rosablanca | reverse complement strand
ACACACACTGAAGTGCACTGACGTCTGTGGTCATTATACACAGGTACACACACACACTCTCACACACACACACCTACACACACACAGGTACACACACACACACACACACACACCTACACACACACACACAGGTACACACACACACACTCTCACACACACACATACACACACACAGGTACACACACACACTCACACACACACACACCTACACACACAGAAGTACACACACACACACTCATACACACACACACCTACACACACAGGTACACACACACACAGGTACACACACACACACACACTCATACACACACACACTTACACACACAGGTACACACACACACAGGTACACTCACATACACATACACACACACACACACACACACACACACACACACACACACATAGAGACACTTACACACACACACAGGTACACACACATACACTCACTTATACGCACACACTCACACACACCCACACACACATATACACAGGTACACACACACTTACACACACACACACAGGTACACTCACATACACATACACACACACACACACACTGAAGTGCACCGACGTCTGTGGTCATTATACACAGGTACACACTCACACACACATACACACGTACACACACACACACACAGGTACACACACATACACTCACTTATACGCACACACTCACACACACCCACACTTATCCACACAAGCGGTGAGGGTGTTTTTTTCTAACATCAGTGTCTGACCTCACGAATGCTCTTTTGACTGAATGGAAATAAATTCCTACAGACACACTCCAAAATCTTAGAGAAAGTGAAGGCTGGGGGGGGGGGGGGCATCTCTACATTAACAGTGATGGTGTGAGACTAGAATGTCTAACAACCTCATGGTCAACTGTCCACATACTTTTGACATGATTATTAGCATGTAAACGTGATGTAATGATAATAGAATTATAAACTCTATATTCTATACATAATGATGATGATGGTGTAGATGTAGAATGATTGGCGGGTGATTAATAGTGGTCTCTCTCTCTTTCTCTTTGCAGGTGGTCTGGGCGGAGTCGTATAAGGTCGGTTGTGCGGTGGTCGACTGTCCCGGAGGTGTTCGTAACACGGACTTCTCACACAGACCAGGAGCCATTTTCATCTGTAACTACGCTACAGCGTGAGTGTGCATGAGTACGACTGTTAATAATCAGGTTTAGTACTGTTAGTAATCAGGTTATAGAGGATGTTTAGTACTGTTAGTAATCAGGTTATAGAGGATGTTTAGTACTGTTAGTAATCAGGTTATAGAGGATGTTTAGTACTGTTAGTAATCAGGTTATAGAGGATGTTAGTACTGTTAGTAATCAGGTTATAGAGGATGTTTAGTACTGTTAGTAATCAGGTTATAGAGGATGTTTAGTACTGTTAGTAATCAGGTTATAGAGGATGTTTAGTACTGTTAGTAATCAGGTTATAGAGGATGTTTAGTACTGTAAGTAATCAGGTTATAGAGGATGTTTAGTACTGTTAGTAATCAGGTTATAGAGGATGTTTAGTACTGTAAGTAATCAGGTTATAGAGGATGTTTAGTACTGTTAGTAATCAGGTTATAGAGGATGTTTAGTACTGTAAGTAATCAGGTTATAGAGGATGTTTAGTACTGTTAGTAATCAGGTTATAGAGGATGTTTAGTACTGTTAGTAATCAGGTTATAGAGGATGTTAGTACTGTTAGTAATCAGGTTATAGAGGATGTTTAGTACTGTTAGTAATCAGGTTATAGAGGATGTTTAGTACTGTTAGTAATCAGGTTATAGAGGATGTTTAGTACTGTTAGTAATCAGGTTATAGAGGATGTTTAGTACTGTTAGTAATCAGGTTATAGAGGATGTTAGTACTGTTAGTAATCAGGTTATAGAGGATGTTTAGTACTGTTAGTAATCAGGTTATAGAGGCTGTTAGTACTGTTAGTAATCAGGTTATAGAGGATGTTTAGTACTGTTAGTAATCAGGTTATAGAGGATGTTAGTACTGTTAGTAATCAGGTTATAGAGGATGTTAGTACTGTTAGTAATCAGGTTATAGAGGATGTTAGTACTGTTAGTAATCAGGTTATAGAGGATGTTAGTACTGTTAGTAATCAGGTTATAGAGGATGTTTAATACTGTTAGTAATCAGGTTATAGAGGATGTTAGTACTGTTAGTAATCAGGTTATAGAGGATGTTAGTACTGTTAGTAATCAGGTTATAGAGGATGTTAGTACTGTTAGTAATCAGGTTATAGAGGATGTTAGTACTGTTAGTAATCAGGTTATAGAGGATGTTAGTACTGTTAGTAATCAGGTTATAGAGGATGTTTAGTACTGTTAGTAATCAGGTTATAGAGGATGTTAGTACTGTTAGTAATCAGGTTATAGAGGATGTTAGTACTGTTAGTAATCAGGTTATAGAGGATGTTAGTACTGTTAGTAATCAGGTTATAGAGGATGTTAGTACTGTTAGTAATCAGGTTATAGAGGATGTTTAGTACTGTTAGTAATCAGGTTATAGAGGATGTTAGTACTGTTAGTAATCAGGTTATAGAGGATGTTAGTACTGTTAGTAATCAGGTTATAGAGGATGTTAGTACTGTTAGTAATCAGGTTATAGAGGATGTTTAGTACTGTTAGTAATCAGGTTATAGAGGATGTTAGTACTGTTAGTAATCAGGTTATAGAGGATGTTAGTACTGTTAGTAATCAGGTTATAGAGGATGTTTAGTACTGTTAGTAATCAGGTTATAGAGGATGTTTAGTACTGTTAGTAATCAGCTTATAGAGGATGTTTAGTACTGTTAGTAATCAGGTTATAGAGGATGTTTAGTACTGTTAGTAATCAGGTTATAGAGGATGTTTAGTACTGTTAGTAATCAGGTTATAGAGGATGTTTAGTACTGTTAGTAATCAGGTTATAGAGGATGTTTAGTACTGTTAGTAATCAGCTTATAGAGGATGTTTAGTACTGTTAGTAATCAGCTTATAGAGGAAGTTTAGTACTGTTAGTAATCAGGTTATAGAGGATGTTTAGTACTGTTAATAATCAGGTTATAGAGGATGTTTAGTACTGTTAGTAATCAGGTTATAGAGGATGTTAGTACTGTTAGTAATCAGGTTATAGAGGATGTTTAGTACTGTTAGTAATCAGGTTATAGAGGATGTTTAGTACTGTTAGTAATCAGGTTATAGAGGATGTTTAGTACTGTTAGTAATCAGGTTATAGAGGATGTTTAGTACTGTTAGTAATCAGGTTATAGAGGATGTTTAGTACTGTTAGTAATCAGGTTATAGAGGATGTTTAGTACTGTTAGTAATCAGGTTATAGAGGATGTTTAGTACTGTTAGTAATCAGCTTATAGAGGATGTTTAGTACTGTTAGTATAGTAAAGTAAAGTAAAGATAAAATATAAAGTGTTTCTGTGTTTAGAGGGAATTATCAGGGAGTTCCTCCGTATAAACGAGGCCCAGCGTGCAGTCAGTGTGGAGGAGAACGCTGTGAGGAGAACCTCTGTCGTAAGTGTTCTCTCACACACACACACACACACACACACACACACACACAGACACACAGACACACAGACACACACACACACACACACACACACACACACACACACACACACACACACACACGATCAGATGAAGGTGGTGGTTTCATTACTGATGAGTAACTTTACTGTGTTCTGTTTACAGGGAACTCCACTCGAGACTCTGAGACAGGTACTGACTCCTCCACTCTGACTCCTTATTTGTGTGTTTACTGTGTGTGTGTGTGTGTGTGTGTGTGTGTGTGTATGCTGTGTTTATTTACAGGGAACTCCACTCCAGACTCTGAGACAGGTACTGACTACTCCACTCTGACTCCTTATTTGTGTGTGTGTGTGTGTGTGTGTATGCTGTGTTTATTTACAGGGAACTCCACCCCAGACTCTGAGACAGGTACTGACTCCTCCGCTCTGACTCCTTATTTGTGTGTTTACTGTGTGTGTGTGTTTACTGTGTGTGTGTTTACTGTGTGTGTGTGTGTGTTTACTGTGTGTGTGTGTTTACTGTGTGTGTGTGTGTTTACTGTGTGTATACAGTGTATGTTTACTGTGTGTGTTGATTGTGTGTACAGTGTATATACTGAGTGTGTTTACTGTGTGTGTAGAATGTGTGTATCGTGTTGATTGTGTGTACAGTGTATATACTATGTGTTTACTGTGTATCGTGTTGATTGTGTGTAGAATGTGTGTAGTGTATATAGTGTGTGTGTGTTTATCGTGTGTGTTGTGTGTAGGAGATAAGTGGACGGCAGGAGGAGTGTGTGTGTGTGTTGATTGTGTGTACAGTGTATATACTGTGTATATGGACATGTTCACTGTGGGGTGTACTCACTTATGTTGCAGCTATTTAGACATTAATGACTGTGTGTTGAGTTATTTTCAGAAGACAGTAAATCTACACTGCTATACAAGTTGTACACTGACTACTCTAAGTTATATCCAAGTTTCATGTCTATAGTGTTGTCCCATGAAAAGATATAATGAAATATTTGCAGAAATGTGAGGGGTGTACTCACTTTTGTGATACACTGTATATGTGAGTGTGTGTGTGTGTGTGTTGTGTGTAGGAGATAAGTGGACGGCGGGAGGAGTGTGTGATGAGTTCTGTATCACCGTGTTGATCATCAGACCTGCGTCACTACTCTTCACCTTCATCAGTGTTTATGTGGTTCAGCGTCGCTGTCCAAATATTTTTGCTTATATTAAATAATCTTTTATTCATGAATCAGCTTTATAACGTCTGTGCATTTTTATTCTGTATAAAATAAATAAAGATAAATCAATAAATGTTTCCTCTTTATCTGGTTTATACAGACGAGTGTTTATTCAGAATAAAAGTTTGTGTTCGGTAACAAATGCAAGATACACACACACACACACACACACACACATGTACAGGTTGTTAGCAGCAGTGCTGATGTTCAGCTTATCTTCTTGTTCCTCTTGTTCTTGCTGTGCTCAGTAGGTGGCGCTGTTTGAGGGTTCGGTGCTGCTGGAGCTCCGAGCTTCTTATTTTTTGCTTTTTTCACTTTGGCTTTAATCACCTCGATGTCGAATTTATCACCATCAGGAGCTAAAGATCAAAAATCATCAACATCAGCTTTTACTCATGAAATACGAGTGTACAGGAGTCCTAATGAACCAACACACCTGCTGCAGGATGTGTGTCAGTGATACATGATGTGAGACTGAACACACACGGTTTTATTATAATTATTTGAGGTGTTTTTTTTACCTTTGTTGGATTTTTTGATGGTTGTTTTTTCTTTAGGAGGAATAAACGCTTTCTTCCTCTCCTCCTGCTTCTTACTGAGAGCTTCAGCCTGCTTCACCTGCACATGATCACATAACGTTACAGCAACGTTCACACAACCTTCACACGATCACACAATAATGTTACTGCAACGTTAACACAACCACACAATAACGTTACTGCAACCTGCACACGATCACACAATAACGTTACTGTAACGTTCACACAACCTTCACACGATCACACAATAACGTTACTGTAACGTTCACACAACCTTCACTCGATCACACAATAACGTTACTGTAACGTTCACACAACCTTCACACGATCACACAATAACGTTACTGTAACGTTCACACAACCTTCACACGATCACACAACGTTACTGTAACGTTCACACAACCTTCACTCGATCACACAATAACGTTACTGTAACGTTCACACAACCTTCACACGATCACACAATAACGTTACTGTATCCTCAGCTGTAACAGATGCTGGTTTCTATTATAACATCAGGATTTATAATAAATGTTATATTATATATTTTATTATTTTATAATCTTGTACCCTGGTGTTTGTGTTTCTGTAAAACCATCAGTTCTCTGAAGATAAATATGAATGATATTATAATTATTATGAATCTATAATGCACAATGTAAACGTTACTCACTTTGATCTGGCTCATTTTGTGGCGGCGTTTCTCACTCTCACGCAGGAAGAATTCTCCTGAGGCCAGTTCTCTATCCACCTGTACATCACACACACACACACCCCCCACACACACACACACACACAACAATTACTACTGAGTACAAACATCATAGGAGTGTGTCAGTGTGTGTGTGTACCTATAGAGTGTGTGTTTGTATAAGACGGTGTATTTGAGTGTGTGTATGTATAAGACTGTAGGTGTGTATATGTGAGTGTGCGTGTGTGTGTGTGTACGTATAAGAGAGTGTGTATACAGTGTATCACAAAAGTGAGTACACCCCTCACATTTCTGCAAATATTTCATTATATCTTTTCATGGGACAACACTATAGACATGAAACTTGGATATAACTTAGAGTAGTCAGTGTACAGCTTGTACAGCAGTGTAGATTTACTGTCTTCTGAAAATAACTCAACACACAGCCATTAATGTCTAAATAGCTGCAACATAAGTGAGTACACCCCACAGTGAACATGTCCAAATAGGCCCTTTTCACATTTCCGGGTTTGGAATGCGGAAGTAAAAAATAGCAGGGTAAACAGTGCAGCTTAGCCGTACCGATAAAATAGAGCAGCATAGCAAGTGCTACTGTAGCGTACCTTTTTGCTCTAAGAATAAAAGAAAACATCCACATTGAAATTTTCACGACTTCCCCAAAAATGTACATTTACGCCTTAAATGGATTACTGCAATTAGGAGAGAAGAAGGTGCCAAATGTACTATTCTGCGTGGCAGTACGTATGTGTGTGGCCTGCACTTCAAGCCTGAGGAGTTGTATGTGAAAGAGGGAGGGAGCAGAGTTAGACTTAGAAAGGGATCGGTTCCATCGCGATTTGCCTGGAATGATTTTGGGAGTCGGAAGGATCGTCAGGCACCATACAGGAGGGCAAGTAACATTGAAGCCGCAACGGGAGAGAGAGACGAGCAGGAACCGGGAGCTATGAGCCTATGGCTAATGTTATGGAGCACGATTACTGGCATCCTCCGTCTCCTGGTGGTGAGTAACATTACAACTAAATATACCAATATAACAGTCTAAAGATACTATATTTATCTGAATAACAGTGTAAAGATGCAATACTTCCTGAATAACAGTCTAAAGAGTCTAGAATATAGCCTGAATGAATGTCCAGCACATCTTTTGACTTCATTTTAGATATTTAATGTAAAAGAATAATCGTAATGTAATGTGTTCCTTCTTTTGTCACAGGTGCAGTGGATGCTGCATCTGCAAGGATACAGGAGCTGGAGCACAAGGTGATGGAGCTGGAGAATGAAATAAAGCAGATTCTGTTTCTGACAGACCAACCTAAGCTGAATTATTTCAATAATAATAACAATTCAATAAGTCATTTTCAGGTTCTAGAATATTTCAGTTCAGATTCATGTATTTTTTCTAATTTACTTTGTACAAAACTCTGCTTACATGCTTAAACCTTTTCATCACTTTTCTCAACCACTCAGGGCCATAGCTAATGATCTGGGGCCATTAACATCGTATGTATATAGCCATGTAAAAAATCTGGGTGTCATTTTTGATCCCGCTCTTAAGTTTGAGAAACAAGTTAATGCTGTTGTGAGAGCTAGTTTCTTTCAACTTAGGAACATTGCTAAAATGAAAAGTATCCTTTCTTTTAATGATTTGGAAACAGTAGTGCATGCTTTTATTTCCTCGCATATCGATTTTTGCAATTCACTGTACTTGGGAATCGGTCAGTCAAGCTTGTCACGTCTACAGCTGGTTCAAAATGCAGCCGCGAGGCTCCTGACCGGTACCAAGAAAAGGGAGAGCATTACCCCCATACTTGCATCATTGCATTGGTTACCAGTCAAATATAGGATAGAATTTAAAGTTCTATTATTTGTTTTTAAGGCTTTACATGGCTTGGCTCCGAGCTATATCGTTGACCTTCTCTGTGTTTACTCCACTCCACGAGCTCTACGATCCTCTAACCAACTGCTCTTAGCTATTCCACGTTCTCAAATGAGGTTTAAGGGTGACTGGGCCTTTTCTGTAGCTGCCCCAAGACTCTGGAATAGTCTTCCACTTTTCATAAAGGAGTCCCACACAATAGATGCCTTTAAGTCAAATTAAAAAACTTATTTGTTTATAAGAGAGTGTGTGTATATATGTGAGTGTACGTATAGGAATGTGTGTGTGTGTCAGTGTGTGTGTGTGTGTGTGTACGTATAAGAGAGTGTGTGTGTATATATGTGAGTGTACGTATAGGAATGTGTGTGTGTATGTTTGTTTGTTGTTTAACGCCATGTTTACCCATTGGTCATTCTCATGGCAGGATCGGTACCTAGCTTCGTTCGGGTTATTTATTCATGTTCTTTGTCTTGTGTCCTTTCTGTGTTTATTTCTAGATGTGTACTATCAGTCCTGTATTTTTCAAATAATTGATCAGAGTTTCTGTTTTGGTTTTGTTAAAGATTTCTACCATTGTGTTTGGAATTGCGAGACTTTGTCGTTCTATGTTATATTTTGTGCATTTTGTTAATAAATGCTCGATGGTTACTTGTGTGTTACAGTGTTCGCATATCGGTGGGCGTTCTCCCTTCACCAGGTGTGTTAGGCGGGAGTGCCCAAAACGACATCTTGTGTATGTCGTCTGTTCCAGTCTCTTTCCAGCTGGTAGTGTTGGACGTGTTTGGATGTTGGGGTGGATGTTGTAGAGTTTAATCTGCTTTTGTTTTTCCCATTCTTTCTGCCACCTGTTTTTAATATAGTCCGTGATTGATTGTTTTATATCTGTAGGAGGGAGCTTACAGCTCTTCAATAAAGCAGTGGTCGTCTTAGAGGTGTGTTTGGGGTCATTATCATGCTGGAACACTGCCCTGCGACCCAGTTTCCGGAGGGAGGGGATCATGCTCTGCTTCAGTATTTCACAGTACATATTGGAGTTCATGTGTCCCTCAATGAAATGTAACTCCCCAACACCTGCTGCACTCATGCAGCCCCAGACCATGGCATTCCCACCACCATGCTTGACTGTAGGCATGACACACTTATCTTTGTACTCCTCACCTGATTGCCGCCACACATGCTTGAGACCATCTGAACCAAACAAATTAATCTTGGTCTCATCAGACCATACGACATGGTTCCAGTAATCCATGTCCTTTGTTGACATGTCTTCAGCAAACTGTTTGCAGGCTTTCTTGTGTAGAGACTTCAGAAGAGGCTTCCTTCTGGGGTGACAGCCATGCAGACCAATTTGATGTAGTGTGCGGCGTATGGTCTGAGCACTGACAGGCTGACCCCCCACCTTTTCAATCTCTGCAGCAATGCTGACAGCACTCCTGCGCCTATCTTTCAAAGACAGCAGTTGGATGTGACGCTGAGCACGTGCACTCAGCTTCTTTGGACGACCGACGCGAGGTCTGTTCTGAGTGGACCCTGCTCTTTTAAAACGCTGGATGATCTTGGCCACTGTGCTGCAGCTCAGTTTCAGGGTGTTGGCAATCTTCTTGTAGCCTTGGCCATCTTCATGTAGCGCAACAATTCGTCTTTTAAGATCCTCAGAGAGTTCTTTGCCATGAGGTGCCATGTTGGAACTTTCAGTGACCAGTATGAGAGAGTGTGAGAGCTGTACTACTAAATTGAACACACCTGCTCCCTATGCACACCTGAGACCTAGTAACACTAACAAATCACATGTGTACTCACATTTGTTGCCGGGGGTTTAGACATTAATGGCTGTATATTGAGTTATTTTGAGGGAAGAATAAATTTACACTGTTATATAAGCTGCACACAGACTACTTTTCATTGTGTCAAAGTGTCATTTTGTCAGTGTTGTCCCATGAAAAGATATACTTAAATATCTGCAGAAATGTGAGGGGTGTATATATATATACAGTGTATCACAAAAGTGAGTACACCCCTCACATTTCTGCAAATATTTCATTATATCTTTTCATGGGACAACACTATAGACATGAAACTTGGATATAACTTAGAGTAGTCAGTGTACAGCTTGTATAGCAGTGTAGATTTACTGTCTTCTGAAAATAACTCAACACACAGCCATTAATGTCTAAATGGCTGGCAACATAAGTGAGTACACCCCACAGTGAACATGTCCAAATTGTGCCCAAATGTGTCGTTGTCCCTCCCTGGTGTCATGTGTCAAGGTCCCAGGTGTAAATGGGGAGCAGGGCTGTTAAATTTGGTGTTTTGGGTACAATTCTCTCATACTGGCCACTGGATATTCAACATGGCACCTCATGGCAAAGAACTCTCTGAGGATGTGAGAAATAGAATTGTTGCTCTCCACAAAGATGGCCTGGGCTATAAGAAGATTGCTAACACCCTGAAACTGAGCTACAGCACGGTGGCCAAGGTCATACAGCGGTTTTCCAGGACAGGTTCCACTCGGAACAGGCTTCACCAGGGTCGACCAAAGAAGTTGAGTCCACGTGTTCGGCGTCATATCCAGAGGTTGGCTTTAAAAAATAGACACATGAGTGCTGCCAGCATTGCTGCAGAGGTTGAAGACGTGGGAGGTCAGCCTGTCAGTGCTCAGACCATACGCCGCACACTGCATCAACTCGGTCTGCATGGTCGTCATCCCAGAAGGAAGCTGACGCACAAGAAAGCCCGCAAACAGTTTGCTGAAGACAAGCAGTCCAAGAACATGGATTACTGGAATGCCCTGTGGTCTGACGAGACCAAGATAAACTTGTTTGGCTCAGATGGTGTCCAGCATGTGTGGCGGCGCCCTGGTGAGAAGTACCAAGACAACTGTCTCTTGCCTACAGTCAAGCATGGTGGTGGTAGCATCATGGTCTTGGGCTGCATGAGTGTTGCTGGCACTGGGGAGCTGCAGTTCATTGAGGGAAACATGAATTCCAACATGTACTGTGACATTCTGAAACAGAGCATGATCCCCTCCCTTCGAAAACTGGGCCTCATGGCAGTTTTCCAACAGGATAACGACCCCAAACACAACCTCCAAGATGACAACTGCCTTGCTGAGGAAGCTGAAGGTAAAGGTGATGGACTAAACCCAATTGAGCACCTGTGGCGCATCCTCAAGTGGAAGGTGGAGGAGTTCAAGGTGTCTAACATCCACCAGCTCCGTGATGTCATCATGGAGGAGTGGAAGAGGATTCCAGTAGCAACCTGTGCAGCTCTGGTGAATTCCATGCCCAGGAGGGTTAAGGCAGTGCTGGATAATAATGGTGGTCACACAAAATATTGACACTTTGGGCACAATTTGGACATGTTCACTGTGGGGTGTACTCACTTATGTTGCCAGCCATTTAGACATTAATGGCTATGTGTTGAGTTATTTTCAGAAGACAGTAAATCTACACTGCTATACAAGCTGTACACTGACTACTCTAAGTTATATCCAAATTTTATTTCTATAGTGTTGTCCCATGAAAAGATATAATAAAATATTTGCAGAAATGTGAGGGGTGTACTCACTTTTGTGATACACTGTATATATATATATATACAGTGGTATGTAAAAGTTTGGGCACCCCTGATATTTTTCATGATTTTCCTTTATAAATCATTGGTTGTTCGGATCAGCAATTTCAGTTAAATATATCATATAGCAGACGAACACAGTGATATTTGAGAAGTGAAATGAAGTTCATAGGATTTACAGAAAGTGTGCAATAATTATTTAAACAAAATTAGGCAGGTGCCTAATTTTGGGCACCCCAACAGAAAAATTACATCAATATTTAGTACATCCTCCTTTTGCAGAAACAGCCTCTAAACGCTTCCTATAGCTTCCAATGAGAGTCTGGATTCTGGTTGAAGGTATTTTGGACCATTCTTCTTTACAACACATCTCCAGTTCAGTCAGGTTTGATGGTTTCCGAGCATGGACAGCCCGCTTTAAGTCACACCACAGATTTTCAATAATATTCAGGTCTGGAGACTGAGATGGCCATTCCAGAACGTTGTACTTGTTCCTCTGCATGAATGCCTTAGTAGATTTTGAGCAGTGTTTAGGGTCGTTGTCTTGTTGAAGTATCCAGCCCCGGCGCAACTTCAACGTTGTCACTGATTCTTGAACATTGTTCTCAAGAATCTGCTGATATTGACTGGAATCCATGCGACCCTCAACTTTAACAAGATTCCCAGTACCTGCACTGGCCACACAGCCCCACAGCATGATGGAACCGCCACCAAATTTTACTGTGGGTAGCAAGTGTTTGTCTTGGAATGCTGTGTTCTTTTTCCGCCATGCATACCGCCCCTTGTTATGTCCAAATAACTCAATTTTAGTTTCATCAGTCCACAGCACCTTATTCCAAAATGAAGCTGGCTTGTCCAAATGTGCTTTAGCATAACTCAAGCGACTCTGTTTGTGGCGTGTGCGCAGAAAAGGCTTCTTCTGCATTACTCTCCCATACAACCTCTCCTTGTGCAAAGTGCGCTGAATAGTTGAACGATGCACAGTGACACCATCTGCAGCAAGATGATGTTGTAGGTCTTTGGAGCTGGTCTGTGGGTTGACTATGACTGTTCTCACCATCCTTCGCCTCTGCCTATCTGAGATTTTTCTTGGCCTGCCACTTCGTGCCTTAACTTGAACTGTGCCTGTGGTCTTCCATTTCCTCACTATGTTCCTCACAGTGGAAACTGACAGCTGAAATCTCTGAGATAGCTTTTTGTATCCTTCCCCTAAACCATGATGTTGAACAATCTTTGTTTTCAGGTCATTTGAGAGTTGTTTTGAGGCTCCCATGTTGCCACTCTTCAGAGAAGATGCAAAGAGGAGAAACACTTGCAATTGGCCACCTTAACCCTGTCTCATAATTGGATTCACCTGTGTATGTAGGTCAAGGGTCAATGAGCTTACAAAACTAATTATGTGTTCCAATAATTAGTGCTAAAGGTATTCAAATCAATAAAACGACAAGGGTGCCCAAAATTATGCACCTGCCTAATTTTGTTTAAATAATTATTGCACACTTTCTGTAAATCCTATGAACTTCATTTCACTTCTCAAATATCACTGTGTTCGTCTGCTATGTGATATATTTAACTGAAATTGCTGATCCAAACAACCAATGATTTATAAAGGAAAATCATGAAAAATATCAGGGGTGCCCAAACTTTTACATACCACTATATATATATATATATATATATATATATATATATATATATATATATATATATATATATATATATATACACAGTGTATCACAAAAGTGAGTACACCCCTCACATTTCTGCAAATATTTCATTATATCTTTTCATGGGACAACACTATAGACATGAAACTTGGATATAATTTAGAGTAGTCAGTGTACAGCTTGTATAACAGTGTAGATTTACTGTCTTCTGAAAATAACTCAACACACAGCCATTAATGTCTAAATAGCTGCAACATAAGTGAGTACACCCCACAGTGAACATGTCCAAATTGTGCCCAAATGTGTCGTTGTCCCTCCCTGGTGTCATGTGTCAAGGTCCCAGGTGTAAATGGGGAGCAGGGCTGTTAAATTTGGTGTTTTGGGTACAATTCTCTCATACTGGCCACTGGATATTCAACATGGCACCTCATGGCAAAGAACTCTCTGAGGATGTGAGAAATAGAATTGTTGCTCTCCACAAAGATGGCCTGGGCTATAAGAAGATTGCTAACACCCTGAAACTGAGCTACAGCACGGTGGCCAAGGTCATACAGCGGTTTTCCAGGACAGGTTCCACTCGGAACAGGCTTCACCAGGGTCGACCAAAGAAGTCGAGTCCACGTGTTCGGCATCATATCCAGAGGTTGGCTTTAAAAAATAGACACATGAGTGCTGCCAGCATTGCTGCAGAGGTTGAAGACGTGGGAGGTCAGCCTGTCAGTGCTCAGACCATACGCCGCACACTGCATCGACTCGGTCTGCATGGTCGTCATCCCAGAAGGAAGCTGACGCACAAGAAAGCCCGCAAACAGTTTGCTGAAGACAAGCAGTCCAAGAACATGGATTACTGGAATGCCCTGTGGTCTGACGAGACCAAGATAAACTTGTTTGGCTCAGATGGTGTCCAGCATGTGTGGCGGCGCCCTGGTGAGAAGTACCAAGACAACTGTATCTTGCCTACAGTCAAGCATGGTGGTGGTAGCATCATGGTCTTGGGCTGCATGAGTGTTGCTGGCACTGGGGAGCTGCAGTTCATTGAGGGAAACATGAATTCCAACATGTACTGTGACATTCTGAAACAGAGCATGATCCCCTCCCTTCGAAAACTGGGCCTCATGGCAGTTTTCCAACAGGATAACGACCCCAAACACAACCTCCAAGATGACAACTGCCTTGCTGAGGAAGCTGAAGGTAAAGGTGATGGACTAAACCCAATTGAGCACCTGTGGCGCATCCTCAAGTGGAAGGTGGAGGAGTTCAAGGTGTCTAACATCCACCAGCTCCGTGATGTCATCATGGAGGAGTGGAAGAGGATTCCAGTAGCAACCTGTGCAGCTCTGGTGAATTCCATGCCCAGGAGGGTTAAGGCAGTGCTGGATAATAATGGTGGTCACACAAAATATTGACACTTTGGGCACAATTTGGACATGTTCACTGTGGGGTGTACTCACTTATGTTGCCAGCCATTTAGACATTAATGGCTATGTGTTGAGTTATTTTCAGAAGACAGTAAATCTACACTGCTATACAAGCTGTACACTGACTACTCTAAGTTATATCCAAATTTTATTTCTATAGTGTTGTCCCATGAAAAGATATAATAAAATATTTGCAGAAATGTGAGGGGTGTACTCACTTTTGTGATACACTGTATATATATATACAGTGGTATGTAAAAGTTTGGGCACCCCTGATATTTTTCATGATTTTCCTTTATAAATCATTGGTTGTTCGGATCAGCAATTTCAGTTAAATATATCATATAGCAGACGAACACAGTGATATTTGAGAAGTGAAATGAAGTTCATAGGATTTACAGAAAGTGTGCAATAATTATTTAAACAAAATTAGGCAGGTGCCTAATTTTGGGCACCCCAACAGAAAAATTACATCAATATTTAGTACATCCTCCTTTTGCAGAAACAGCCTCTAAACGCTTCCTATAGCTTCCAATGAGAGTCTGGATTCTGGTTGAAGGTATTTTGGACCATTCTTCTTTACAACACATCTCCAGTTCAGTCAGGTTTGATGGTTTCCGAGCATGGACAGCCCGCTTTAAGTCACACCACAGATTTTCAATAATATTCAGGTCTGGAGACTGAGATGGCCATTCCAGAACGTTGTACTTGTTCCTCTGCATGAATGCCTTAGTAGATTTTGAGCAGTGTTTAGGGTCGTTGTCTTGTTGAAGTATCCAGCCCCGGCGCAACTTCAACGTTGTCACTGATTCTTGAACATTGTTCTCAAGAATCTGCTGATATTGACTGGAATCCATGCGACCCTCAACTTTAACAAGATTCCCAGTACCTGCACTGGCCACACAGCCCCACAGCATGATGGAACCGCCACCAAATTTTACTGTGGGTAGCAAGTGTTTGTCTTGGAATGCTGTGTTCTTTTTCCGCCATGCATACCGCCCCTTGTTATGTCCAAATAACTCAATTTTAGTTTCATCAGTCCACAGCACCTTATTCCAAAATGAAGCTGGCTTGTCCAAATGTGCTTTAGCATAACTCAAGCGACTCTGTTTGTGGCGTGTGCGCAGAAAAGGCTTCTTCTGCATTACTCTCCCATACAACCTCTCCTTGTGCAAAGTGCGCTGAATAGTTGAACGATGCACAGTGACACCATCTGCAGCAAGATGATGTTGTAGGTCTTTGGAGCTGGTCTGTGGGTTGACTATGACTGTTCTCACCATCCTTCGCCTCTGCCTATCTGAGATTTTTCTTGGCCTGCCACTTCGTGCCTTAACTTGAACTGTGCCTGTGGTCTTCCATTTCCTCACTATGTTCCTCACAGTGGAAACTGACAGCTGAAATCTCTGAGATAGCTTTTTGTATCCTTCCCCTAAACCATGATGTTGAACAATCTTTGTTTTCAGGTCATTTGAGAGTTGTTTTGAGGCTCCCATGTTGCCACTCTTCAGAGAAGATGCAAAGAGGAGAAACACTTGCAATTGGCCACCTTAACCCTGTCTCATAATTGGATTCACCTGTGTATGTAGGTCAAGGGTCAATGAGCTTACAAAACTAATTATGTGTTCCAATAATTAGTGCTAAAGGTATTCAAATCAATAAAACGACAAGGGTGCCCAAAATTATGCACCTGCCTAATTTTGTTTAAATAATTATTGCACACTTTCTGTAAATCCTATGAACTTCATTTCACTTCTCAAATATCACTGTGTTCGTCTGCTATGTGATATATTTAACTGAAATTGCTGATCCAAACAACCAATGATTTATAAAGGAAAATCATGAAAAATATCAGGGGTGCCCAAACTTTTACATACCACTATATATATATATATATATATATATATATATATATATATATATATATATATATATATATATATATATATATACACAGTGTATCACAAAAGTGAGTACACCCCTCACATTTCTGCAAATATTTAATTATATCTTTTCATGGGACAACACTATAGACATGAAACTTGGATATAACTTAGAGTAGTCAGTGTACAGCTTGTATAGCAGTGTAGATTTACTGTCTTCTGAAAATAACTCAACACACAGCCATTAATGTCTAAATAGCTGCAACATAAGTGAGTACACCCCACAGTGAACATGTCCAAATTGTGCCCAAATGTGTCGTTGTCCCTCCCTGGTGTCATGTGTCAAGGTCCCAGGTGTAAATGGGGAGCAGGGCTGTTAAATTTGGTGTTTTGGGTACAATTCTCTCATACTGGCCACTGGATATTCAACATGGCACCTCATGGCAAAGAACTCTCTGAGGATGTGAGAAATAGAATTGTTGCTCTCCACAAAGATGGCCTGGGCTATAAGAAGATTGCTAACACCCTGAAACTGAGCTACAGCACGGTGGCCAAGGTCATACAGCGGTTTTCCAGGACAGGTTCCACTCGGAACAGGCTTCGCCAGGGTCGACCAAAGAAGTCGAGTCCACGTGTTCGGCATCATATCCAGAGGTTGGCTTTAAAAAATAGACACATGAGTGCTGCCAGCATTGCTGCAGAGGTTGAAGACGTGGGAGGTCAGCCTGTCAGTGCTCAGACCATACGCCGCACACTGCATCGACTCGGTCTGCATGGTCGTCATCCCAGAAGGAAGCTGACGCACAAGAAAGCCAGCAAACAGTTTGCTGAAGACAAGCAGTCCAAGAACATGGATTACTGGAATGCCCTGTGGTCTGACGAGACCAAGATAAACTTGTTTGGCTCAGATGGTGTCCAGCATGTGTGGCGGCGCCCTGGTGAGAGGTACCAAGACAACTGTATCTTGCCTACAGTCAAGCATGGTGGTGGTAGCATCATGGTCTTGGGCTGCATGAGTGTTGCTGGCACTGGGGAGCTGCAGTTCATTGAGGGAAACATGAATTCCAACATGTACTGTGACATTCTGAAACAGAGCATGATCCCCTCCCTTCGAAAACTGGGCCTCATGGCAGTTTTCCAACAGGATAACGACCCCAAACACAACCTCCAAGATGACAACTGCCTTGCTGAGGAAGCTGAAGGTAAAGGTGATGGACTAAACCCAATTGAGCACCTGTGGCGCATCCTCAAGTGGAAGGTGGAGGAGTTCAAGGTGTCTAACATCCACCAGCTCCGTGATGTCATCATGGAGGAGTGGAAGAGGATTCCAGTAGCAACCTGTGCAGCTCTGGTGAATTCCATGCCCAGGAGGGTTAAGGCAGTGCTGGATAATAATGGTGGTCACACAAAATATTGACACTTTGGGCACAATTTGGACATGTTCACTGTGGGGTGTACTCACTTATGTTGCAGCTATTTAGACATTAATGGCTGTGTGTTGAGTTATTTTCAGAAGACAGTTATTATAAAACGGATAGTTCCGGTCCTAAAATCTGATTGGCTGAGCCGCGTTCGAAGCCGTTGTAAAATCCCCGATAAACTCGCACCTATGACCACCTCACATCATTCCATATTAATACGCCACTGAATAGAAAAAATTAATGTTATTTTCGCCCTCATGTTGCCTAGCAACACTGTTAATCGAACTATTTTGCGTCGCGGAAAAATGCTTTATTGTACGTTTATACACAATAAATAAATTTATGAATTAAACATTGTTGTATTTATTATATTTTATGTTGACCGCCGTTTTATAAAAGCAATAAGCCACTCGAGACCGTGCGTTACTGCTATGATTTTATCACGGGGAAAGAAGTTTTAGGCTCTCCGCCTCGCGTCATCCCCGTGCTAAAATCACAGTAACGCACGGCCTCTCGTGGCTTATTGCTTTAGTATGGTGTAGGGCCTCCTTTTGCGGCCAATACAGCGTCAATTCGTCTTGGAAATGACATATACAAGTCCTGCACAGTGGTCAGAGGGATTTTAAGCCATTCTTCTTGCAGGATAGTGGCCAGGTCACTACGTGATGATGGTGGAGGAAAACGTTTCCTGACTCGCTTCTCCAAAACACCCCAAAGTGGCTCAATAATATTTAGATCTGGTGACTGTGCAGGCCATGGGAGATGTTCAACTTCACTTTCATGTTCATCAAACCAATCTTTCACCAGTCTTGCTGTGTGTATTGGTGCATTGT